>NC_141043.1:35042500-35217500 GCF_052040795.2 Danio rerio | reverse complement strand
AGTGTGCAAATGTCTCTCTCTCTCACTCACACATACTTAATATAACCTTATCATTTTTGTCCAGAAACTAAGGTATTTTTTCGCACTGCAACATTTTTTTTACTATCAACAGAAAAAAAATTGTATAGGGAAAACCAGCAACATTGAAGAATGCATGAGTATTTGGTGTAATAGATTTGCAATACAAAAAAAAAATCACAATATAATAGAAGCCAATAGGGCAAAAACAGCCACAAATATAACAAAAGAGTAATCCATCTGCCCAGATTGTATTGTTGAAATTATCAAAGCATTTACCCAAAATATCCATCAAAACCACATTTGTCACCAAAAATCATTCCATTTGCTGAAACATACAGAATGTTGTGGCCAAATTAAGACTCAAAATCTCCCCAGAGTGGATGAAAACATCCTCAACAGCACATAAGGGTTAATTGACAGTTTTGTCGAGTGCCATGCTTGGCTGTCGCAGTTATTATTTCTATTTCCGGGTGTAGATTGGTTCCTGCCACAAGGTTGTCCAGGAGCTTGAAAACTATCGTGTTTCGTCAAGGGCACACCGGTGTCTAATATGGTTATGAATTCACACCAACTCTGCTAAACCATGTGTTAAATGTCCACACGAATCAAGTGTCAAAGGCTTTGGAAAGACATGTTTCTCATTTCAGAGCAGTGTGACCTAGTATCAAGTTTGGGGATTCATGAGGTGTTAGCCAGCCTTCACTTGATGACTGACCAGTAATCACAGCACTGCTATTGACCTTATTCTAAAATGCGGAAGTGCGCCTGTTTTCGCGATTGTCTTAGAACTTCCGATTCAGTCGCCTATGGGAGAAATGACTAGGAATAATAAACGGCAGAAAACGGTCAAACTACTTGCTCTACAAACAAATGATTGCATGACAATACAGACCAAGTAGAATAATATAATAAGAAAATATCAAATTGCAACAATTGTGGGTAATGCATTTTCCTTTCATTTCCTAGACATACAACAAATGCATATTTCACAGTAAACAATGCATTGTAAGTGTAAAGTAATATACGTGTTCAAATGCGGTGTGGAACACTTGATTCTGTTACTAGTTATGTTGGTTTAAACTAGGGGTTCTCAAACTTTTCAGCCTGTGACCCCTAAAATAACAATGAAAGTGACTCGCAACCCCCTAATTCATCTGAGGTGGTTATAAATATGCAAATGTTGCTCATACAACAATAGGCCTACAGTACATAAACATGAGCATATTGACAACACAAAAAAGTGCAACAGTCCAACAACCTTATCATTTTATAGTTATTTATTAATTTGTTTAATTTAATATTAACTTCAGTTAAAGAGACTGGTGGACAATGTTTTGAGCACAAGTCTATTCTTGGTTTAATTTTGGAGGCCGCCAATCAGAGATCATTCTCAATATTCAGCTGTGGCCTGTATTTATTTTATGTATTTGATTGCCATTAAAGTGTCAAAGTTTCACCTGGCTGGTGCCATAAAATCAATCTGCTGCAGTTGACGCTATTGCTGTGTTGTTAATCTAACATAAACCCAACCAATGCTATAAAAAAATAATCATTTAAAGGCTGAAGGCTCTTTATTTGCATGTTGTTGTTTTTTACCTTTAAAAACTTCTATTTTTATCTTCTGTGGTTTATAGTTGAAATATAATCATTCTAATAGTTTAATAAATTAAAAGTAAGTTTAAGAAGTTAGACTTTTTAAAATCACCCCCGTCATTGTCGCACAACCCCACTTTAGGATCCACTGGTTTACAAGACAGAATTGACAGTGACAGAGTTGACATTTCCTACCATTTTAGCTCAAGATGCTAAGCTTTCTACAAGATACCACATGGTAACTATATTGGTTGCCAAATAATTATTCAACTATTGGTGTATTGTAAACAGTTTGTAAAGATTAATGAGAGTAGAATAAATGACCTGCTTGAATGCCTTTCAGAGTTTCTCATGAGTGGAAGTAAAATCAATAGGAGAATAGTCATATCATTTTTATATATTTATTTTGAAATCTGTGCTTTATTGTTACACCTTTTAAACACTGATGTAACAGTTAAGCAGAACATAGGGACAGACATATATTTGTACAGACAAAATGTATTTAGTAAATAGATGTTTTGTGCAAATGTTTATTTTACGCAGTAGCATAATGTGAAGGAAAAAAGAATATTTACCAATCTTGGATGCTTATGTAATATTGTGGTTCTGTTTAAGGATGTGGTTTTGGCTGTAGAATGAGACACTGTATACTGTGTGACATATTTTTTGTTCATTTCTTTGTCTCGTGTGGAAAAGTACAGCAGGTCTGTAATGTAATTTGAATAACTGACAGAAGAAAGCCCTTTCTTCCTTGTCAAACTTTGCAGCGATCTGTGTTTCTGTCGGACCCTCTTGCAAGAGCATAACATCATCTTTAAATATAATTGGACATGTTTGTTTCTTATTCAGTGATGGAATTTTAAAACTGCCACAACAATAAACACAAAACATATGAAAGCCTTTTCAAGTTGAACATATGATTCAGGATGCAGAGACATATACTGTATATATGTAAAGTGGAAATCTTTAAGTTTATATTTTCAAGTCCAAATATTTCTAAATACACATCCAAACATTTTTAGAGATAAATTGAAATGTATTTTTTAATATTTATAACTGATGTATTACTTTTTGAAAAATAAACTGCCGTTTATCTCAGACACAAAATTATGTATAATGAAGGACACCACCAGCAGAGGGCGTGTGAGACCTATAATAAAACTACAGTGACTTGTATGAAGGTAGCTTGATGTGAAATCAAGTCATGCTCAAAATGTGCTAAAGAACCAGACTAATTCAAAACCTTCAGAAGTTTTTTTTTTCCTCCAAATTCCAATATTTTGAATTTGATGGAACATTAATTAATTTTTTTAATAAGTGTTTGATATCCTAGTTAATCTCTAACATTGTCTACTCGTCACTTTCCCCCAACCCTAGCATCTGTGTGTCTCTTATGTCATCTTAGTAACGCATTGTCAGTCATTCTGCGTCTTCAGGCGAAACAGGGGGATTGATGGATCCGAGCCTCAGGATCTTGCGGTCCCTTGACGTACTCTCTGCTGTAATTTATGTAGTCTATATTTATATATGGCCTTCTATCTATTTACTGGAGCGCCAGGAGTGGAACTGGATAAGGTGAATGGTGACTTAAGCCCGCTGGAGGAATGCCTGAACTTTAGAAAGCACCGCTCTAGAGGGTCTGTGATTCCTGTACAATAATGGCAGTCCACATTTTTCATGAGTAGACACAATAATAATATAAACAAAAAAGGGCATCAAGATTATAGGGCTGAAACAAAGGCTGTACGTGGTTAAGTATAATATAGTGCATGATATTATACCTACATTAAACTCCTTTACCTATATTGTGATTTTGTGTAAGGAGCAGACAATAATGTGAAGTTTTTTGTGTGCTCTCAATCCAAGTGGGAAAGATGCAGCACATTATTGAATTAACTTTAGATTAATTTATTAGTTATTTTAAAAATGTTTTTTATTTATAAATTATTGATTGGTGTATAATAGTAGAATAATTAATTGTCAACCCTGTTATTGTGGTTTTTCAAAAAGTGCATTAAAACACTGAAACTGGAGCATGCACTTGTGATATGACACTTTAAAACAGACGTCTTTGGCTCTCGTTCACCTCGCAAGCATTTGAGCTATTTTTCATTGGCAGATGAAGGTGCATTTTCTGTCACCTACTGGACAACACTGACATGAAATAAATTCCAGGCTTACAGACACAATGCCAATCAGGTTTATTCTGCAATGCGGAAGTAAGCCATTTTCTGTGATAGTTTTAGGACTTCCGGTTTGAATGCTTATTGGGGAAATGACTAGGAATAGCAAATGGGAATTAACGGTCAAAGCACTTGCTCTAGAAACAATGAATGTGTTCATTCATTCATTTTCATGCGGCTTAGTCGGAGTTGTCACCACAGTGGAATGAACCACCAATTATTCCAGCATATGTTTTACACAGTAGTTGACTTTCCAGCCGCAACCCTGTACTGGGAAACAACCACACACTCTCACATTCACACTCATACACTACAGCTAATTTAGTTTATTCAGTTCACCTATAGTGCATGTCTTTGGACTGTGGGGCAACCGGAGGATATGCACGCAACATGGGGAAAACATGCAAACTCCACACAGAAATGCTATCTGCCCCATCCTGGACCTGAACAAACTGAGCCACCGTGCTGCCAAGTGTGTTCATGACAAAAAAAAAAAAATAATATAAAAAGACAATGCCACTTAGCAACTTCAGTCTGCATAAAGAGCTGTTTTTATGGCTAAAATCAATGCGAGTAAATGAGAACAGAAAAGAGAGGTCAGTAATATGCCTGAACGGCCCAGATAATGATCCTTGAAATTGACTCAGTAGATCACTATTGATAATTCTCTCCACTTTGCTGATCTTTGAGTCATTAGGCAGCAGCACCCTCTGTGTAAAATAAAAAGACATTTTCTAACACATGGCTCAATTAGTCAACTAGTTGTATCCAAAAGTCTTCATGGTTAACTCCTTTACTCACTAGTCCACTTTAAATCATTGATTTTTTGAAAAGAGTAGTATCTAACTAACAATGAAAACATTTTAAATGCATTTTGAATATTCATTCACAAAACAACAGTGTTTTGTGGGTCTGAAGAGAAGAGCTATCCTGAGTGCATCAGCTGGTCACAGAAGTACTTCAGGGATCTGTTCTGGATCCCCTTCTACTTTCTACATACCCTCCATCACTGGAAACCATCATCCAATTGCATGATTTCTCTTATCATTGTTATGACAATGACACACAGCTTTATCTTTCATTTCATTCAGATGAAGGATCAAGATCAAGCATCTCAAACTGCCTGGAGGATATCTCAAATTGGATGTAAGACCATCACTGATAGCTTAATCTGGCAAAAACAGAACAGAATTTCTCATCTTCCCTGCAACTCCAAACGTTCAACACCACTTCTCAATCCAACTAGAATTATCTATCATGCCATGTTATTCACTAAGGAATCTTGGGGTAATCCTGGATGATCAGATGTTCCTCAAGGAGCACATTGCTAACACAGCTCAATCATGCAGGTTTGCGCTTTAAAACATAAAAATAAATAAATAAATCAGACACTTCAGATCATCCTGCACAACTTTTAGTCCAAACTCTTTTAGTCCAGCTGTTCTAGCTGGATTCTCATCTTGTACCCTTAAATCTCTACAGTTGATCCAGAATGCTGCAGCTCGCCTGGTCTCTAATGAGCCCAATCAACACCTCTCTTTATCTCTCTGCATTGGTTATCGATCGAAGTTCAGATCATTGATTGCGTTGCTTACAAAACGACCACTGGCTACTAGATTCCCTCCAGGAGCCTCCAGTAAGTGAGTACCGCTTGTGGTACCTTCGCAAATAGGCTATAATTTGCTTTATAAAACCTTTATATTCAATGTTCCTCGCTGATTGAATGATCCTCCCATTCCCACACTGACTGCTGATTCACTAGTATCTTTCAATTGACAATGAAAAAATGAAAAACTGGTGACAATGAAAAACCCATCTCTTAGACAATCACCTTAACCCAGAGGTGGGCAAACTACAGCCCGCTAAACACTTTCATCCGGCCCGCAAGGGAGTTTTTATAATGCTGCTTCTGAGTAACGGTTCGGTTTCAGAATTAGTAAGTTGATGTAATACAAGTGAACGCTATTTGATGGCAGTATTGCACACTGTGCAACCAGTAGAATTAGAACACACTCTCGAATATTAAAATGCACTCAACCGTCAATGACTGAAAATAAGTCAGGCAAAAAAAGAAAAGAAATATTGACTCAATGTCATACGTTTAAGGAAGAATGGACAACAATATACTTCTTCACCAATATCGGACAGAAAGCGGTATGTCTAATATGCCAAGAAAGTATTGCTGTTTTTAAAGACCACAGCCTAAGGGGCCGATCACACCGCCACGCATTTACGTTCTAAAAACATGAGGTGCACCGCACTGCCTTTTTGTTGACAAGAAAAAAAGAAGCTTGGTGCGCTTTTTTTATGTCGCTTGGCAACGACTGAATCAGCTTGGTATTTTGCCAGAGGGTTGCTGTTGATGTTAATATAACTTTATTTTAGGCTCATTGTTCACATTAACACACTCTGATAACATGACTTTAAATAACAGACTTTTTCCATTTTATCTCATAGTTTTAAAATGATTGATATGAGCATATTAATAAAAGCTCAAATGAGATTGTTGTGAATTTGACTCAAATTAAATAATAAATGCTGGTTAAATGTGTTGATTTTTGTCATAAAATATAGTTTCCATGCTTACATCTACTTTAAAAAGGTCTTTTATCAAAGGTTTGTGGTTTTATCAAGTTTTATGATGATTAATCTGTAAATTCTAAAAGCAGCGCAAAATAGATTATTGTAAATTTGACTGAATAGTAAACTAAGAATTATTTTTAATTTGTTAAAATGAGATTTAATATAAGTGTTAATATGAGAAAATATCTTTTCTATTCTCCACTGTAAAAATTATTGCAATATTATTATTATTATTATTATTGAATTTTATAAGGGATTATTTTATAGTTTTATGATGATTGATAGGTAAATATAAACAGCAGTGCAAATTAATTTGACTTGTAAATTTGACTCTATAATAACTATTAAAAAAAATCTGTTTTGTGTTAATGTGACATGTTTCTGTCCGATATTACATGTCCCATGCATATCGCCACTATAAATAAAAGTTATTTTTAAAGGATTGTGGCCCTTCACTTGGTTTGCAAAACTTGATGTGGCCCTCGGGTCTAAAAGGTTTGCCCACCACTGCCTTAATCCCTCTATACAAAACCATGAACCCCCTCTGGCATCCATCCCCCCCCCCCCCCCCCCCCCCTTTGTGGCTGATACACCGCAGAATAATTAGGTTAGAGAAAATAATAAAAATGATTTGATTCTCAATCAAACATGTCAGGTGTAATAAAGTGTGAAGACCAGAAAGTGGATTGTTTAACAGCTAAATTGCCCCAATTAACAACATAACATCCTATAGGGCACAGGTGTCAAACTTAATTCCTGGGGGGCCACAGCTCTGCACAGTTTAACTCTAATCTTAGTTAAACACACCTGATCAAACTAATTGAGTCCTTTAGGCTTGTTTGAAACCTGCAGGTGTGTTGAAGCAGGGTTGCAGCCCTCCGGGAACTGAGTCTGACACCCCTGCTATAGCGGATTTTTTTTTGGAGGAAAAT
The DNA here is from genome assembly GCF_052040795.2 of Danio rerio. Taxonomy (NCBI): domain Eukaryota; kingdom Metazoa; phylum Chordata; class Actinopteri; order Cypriniformes; family Danionidae; genus Danio; species Danio rerio. The sequence continues at coordinate 35,210,188 of NC_141043.1, read as the reverse complement.
GAGCAAGACTCTTCTGAGATAAATCTGGGGGAAAATTAGGAGTACAGTACATCCTGATGTTCCTAGTTCACACTACATGACTTTAAATATTGGCAGATGGTCCAATCCCCAAACACACAGTCAATAAAATGTTTAGGATACAGCCATCAGAAAGATGAACACAATTGGCTGCTTGTGTGATGATGACATCACTGACAAAGTGTTCAAAGGAGTGTTTAAAAGAATCCGCTGAGGTATCATCGCTCATATATCTTTACGGTTCATCTGATAGTTGTGGCTTTAACATACTCTTGCATCTGTGTAAATGCAGGGTGGAGTGAGTGCATCGATGATCATTCTGGCCAATCACAGACATTTCTGTTGAGCTCCTGAACACAGTTCACAACTTGCTCTCAATGGCTGCAACTCGTCACTACATCTGACCATACGTGGAATTGAGATGGCCAACTGGTCTGGAATATTTAGCATGCTGAATATTGGATTTTCATCTTCGAGGTGTCGCCAATGCGTCAGCGAGCCTCTTTGATGCATTATTCAGTAGTATGCACAGATTTTCCCCAATCACAGCCCATTCTGTCGGCAAACTCAGACTCAAGTCAGGCTTAAATTCCTTTAGTGTGAACTAGGCATTACGAGTTGACAGATCATAATAAGGACTAATGGTGCGTACATGTCACATTCAGTGGCACAAGATGGCGTTGTACCTACGTTTGTTAAATTACAAGAAAACACAGCAGGGTTTAACCCTGCTTATGAAACATGAAGAGCAAAGAATTTGCATCAGATGTGTTTTGCCCACTGAGATTTATCCCACATGACTTGAACGCATCATTACAAGAAATACTTGAAACCTCCAGGCTAATGTTTTGAGGCGAGTTGGAGCTGAAGTCTACAGGACACCGGCTCTCCAGGACCAAGTTTGGTGACCCTTAGTTTTGTTGTTGCCTGCTTTTAAAAAAACCTCAAACATTGAGGAAAGATCTTGGCTTATTTGTGGTGATGACTTGCATCCATGTTTTTATAGCCAATGCTTAGCTTTTTACTTGTGTGGATAATAGGATTTGAAATCTGTAAAAATGGCTGATGCTAACTTGCAGGTTGCCCTGAAAAGCATGTCGTCTTCCCAGCAAGACTTGCCACTGAGAAGAGAGGTCAGTTATTTAGCTTATTTTTGGATGAATAGTCCTTCAAGAGCAACACATGTCCTCATTAAAAGGCTGAAATAAAACTACAGTGATCAAGTTGGTGGTTTACACTTGATAGCTTGAGCTTGGAGGTACAAGGCAGCTGTCTGGCTTCAGCAGAGCCTTTTGGGACTCACGCTCTCAGTCGATATCCTCTCAAGGTCAAGATCAAGATCCTGCCAAAGTCATGAGACCTTATCTTAGCACATTTGCATATCATTACATAATCAGTGTGCTAAGCTACGGTCCAGTCGAGACAACAAACTGGCTATTCAGGGGAAGATGATATGAATTCAATCTGATTCAAAAGCCAGGCTGCGGTCAAGGCATGCTGTAGTCTGGAGAGCCACAAATTGACATGCAGTACAGCGAGCTACAGATAGGGGGAGCTAACGCTGTCTCGCAGGTTAACGGCTGGACATAAATCACTTTGATTGAACAACAGGTGCCTGACTCTGAACCCTGAAACCGGCTCCACATATGTGATATATGGTTAAAAGACCAGTGTGTGATGTTCCACAGTGCATGTTACATGAAATGAAGTGGTATGTACACATCCAAAAAAAAATTCAGAGCAAGCACATGACTGAAAATATCTGAGAAGGATAACCTGACAAAACCAAAGAGGTTAGAATGTTTAGATATTTTTAAAAGTGAGTGTTGTCTTTTTCCATACAGCAGAATGTGTTATAAGGAGTAGTTAAATAACATGAGCTTCTGGTGCTCTCACCAAGGCTGCATTTGTTTTGATCCAAAACAGTGAAAAGGTTATATTTAACTTTTTTTTCCAATTTCAAGTAACACTTTTGTTTGTAAAGATTTTCTGTCTTTATTATGATAGAAAGGAAGTGTGTGAGGGAGGTGGGATGGGATTGGGAAAAGTCTGCGAGCCGGTACTCAAACTTGGTGTGCCAAGACTTATAGTTTATTATTTAAAAATATTTATACAATACAATTGTAATACTGCAATGTCCGTGATTTCAGCATCATTACTCCAATCTTCATTGATTCATTATCCTCTAGAATTCTTTATCATATGCTGGTTTACTGCACAAGAATGACTTTTATTTAAAGTTAAAATTAACTGCGCTGCTTTTCCCAAATTAAATAGTTAAACTTGGTCCTGGAAGGGCCGGTGTCCTGCAGAGTTCAGCTCCAACGACACCCTCAACACAACTGCATGGAAGTTTGAAGTGCACCTAGGAAAGCCAAGGTCACACTGGACTTTTCTCCCCATAGATTTCCATTCCATTTCCAAATGCAAGCTTGTGCGACAAGTTTCGCAGTTCGCTGCATTGCAAAGTTCAAGTTTGTTGAACTCTGCGAAAACGCATCACTTGACTGTGTGAGACCAATCAAGGATCAAAACATGACCTCTCTGGACAGAAATTTAAAATATGGACCAATCGTTCACATTCTTGAATGTCTAATCATCTTGTTTAATCCCGCCCCTTTTCGCAGCTTCATACGACCGCACCTTAAGAGCTTGATTAGCTTGTTCAGGTATGTTTGATTACAGTTATAGCTAAACTTTGCAGGACACCCGGTCCCCTGACACCGAACTTGATTGACAGCTTGATTTCAAAACATGTCTCAAACTCATTTCTGGATGGCCACAGCTTTGCAGTTTTGCTCCAGCCCTAATCAAATTCATCTGATCAAATTAATCAAGGTATTCGAGACTACTAGTGTCTAGTTGGATAACCTCAATTAGTTGGATAAGCTGTATTTGATTAGTGTTGAAACAAAAATTCCTGTGCCCTCCAGGAATTGAGTTTGACGCCTATGATTTAAAGGGATAGTTGGCAATTCTGTCATTGTTTATTCACTCTTGTTCTAAACCAGATGCACTTTTCTGTTTCTGAACACAAATTAGATTTTGAAGAATGTTGCAAACCTGTAACCATCGACATTCATATTCACAATCAACATTCTTTGAAATGCAATATGACACTCTTAAAAAAGCCTGACTGTCTTTGACAAAGGCAATGGACTTTGGGATAAACTGGAATGCAGATTGCAGATCAGCAGCACACTTCACTATCTTCTCGTGTCTCAATGCATACAAGTCCCCAATGCAACATTCCAACATCCAATGGAGAGTCCTGCCAGAACTGTAGAAGTGCTTAACCTTAGACCAGTTTCTTATTAATATGCTTTTCAATGAAAAGTTCAACAAGTACACAACTGATGTGGTGTTTTAGATGCATTGACAATCTTTTAATAGCCTAGAAATGGATGTGCTAATTCACACTTTTGAAGGTACAGCAATTGCTCTAAAATGCTGGCTTATTTTGTCTACCCGTTGACATACCAGATAGACAAACCCAACAAATGGGTTAACATTTTTGTTAAAAAAAAAAGTTACATTTTAGTTAGTTGGGCTTGTTCATATGTGACCCAAAGTTGGCAGTGTGTGTATATATATATATATATATATATATATATATATATATATATATATATATATATATATATATATATATATATATATATATATATAATGCTTTATTTGCATATATAAATATATAACAGTATTTGCTTTTCTTAATTGAATCACTCAACAGAAGAAGTATGCTAATTACATTTTTGCCTTGCTTGTGGAGTCACTTGCCAGCCATTGAACCATTTCAGTTTTTGTGTAGTGTATTTTTTGTACTTCTTAAAAATACCGTTGTCTTTTAATGTTGACAACACATTGTTGATCATGTTTTATAGTGCTTTTATCGAAAGTATTGCAACATTTTGTGTGATCTGTTGGTATGAAAATGCTTCTGAGGCCCAGAAGAAGTCACAGGGGAAGGTGGTAACAACAGCCAGTAAGTTGTTGGAAAAAAAGCTAAAGAGCATTTATAGTATATACAAAGAAAGAGTACTAAAAAAGTCTATTGTGATTGTCAATGATAAGAGACATCCTTCATCATACACCTTCGAATGGGCTATATGCGCGCTGCTAGTGTCTTTTAGCCAATGGTAAACTTCCGCTGGAAGGTTAATAAATTATAAGGTTTTAAATTTTATAAGGTTCCTTTTACAGCCTTGATATCTTAATGTGATTAAAATACAATCATTTAAATAAACTTAAGCATTAATTTTGTTGTTCAAGTGTAAAACGAGATGATAGACCATGTAACCGGCATCAGGATTAGCAGGCAAGTGCAGGTCATATTTTAAAGACATGGCAGCGGGAATGGAATTTAATGCAGTGCTTCTTGTCTGGTCTGAGACCCACTTTATATCAAATATGTATCAGGCAGGAAAGACCACAGATTTTTAAAGAAAACAGATCTTAAAGGGGGCGATTTTGTAAAGAAAGACAGTTCACTGCAAGCTTGCTGGCTGAAATTTTAAAGTCTGTGTGCATATACCCCATTGTTACCATCAGGTCGTTGATATTATCCAGTTGTGTTAGAAATTAGACAAAATTATCATTTATACCTTAAGCAATTAAGCTTTTTTAATTCCTCTCTCAGTAGCAATTGATGGCCAGCAAACTGGCTATTTATTTAGAGTAGGGATACCATGTTTTTTTATGATTTATTTATATAAATGCCATGCTGCAAATAAAATTTCCCTACTGGGATAAATAAAGTTATCTAACTAATAAGCTTTGTGTATAAAACTAAAGGCAAAATGGCCTTGCATGTTGGACTAACTACCGAAACTGCGTTGCAGGCAAAACCACGGTAATACACTTACAGTACTTCCTGTCCTCTTGGTTTTATCTGTTATTTACTTCACATTTAAAACGAGTATTTTCGATCTTTTTCTTCTCGTAACACCTGTTCCGATCTGCTCGCTAACTGCGTGTCAGCACAATGTTTTTCTCATGGTCTTGTGACCGCTTCCTCGTCGTCTTTTTCCTAACCCGCCCCTCGTGACAGGTTCAGCTCAACCGATATGCCAACAACTCAGCAGCTGTAAGATAATTAATCTGTAACTGTCCCTCAGCGCTCGTTTACCTTCTCGCCAGCTCCTAAAAGGTTTATTTTAAAAGTTATTAAGCTCGTGATCCGCTTTAAGGCGCGATGTAAATGGACGCGGAAATGGAAACTGTCGCGTCATTCAGCGACAGGCTCTTCTGCTGTAATTCGTCTGGGCTTCCCCATATGGCAGCGCGCGCGCGGGAGGGATTCCTGCTACGTCAGATTAAGCGCCTCATGACGCCATTGGCAGAGCTTCCTCTTTTTGGTCTCAGATCAGACGCATCCTTTATTTTCTCCTACCGCGCGGGTGAAAGGAAGAGCGAATCTGACACAACAGATCAATGGTGCGGCTCCCGGTGCGGTCCACGCATCACACGCGGAAGAATGAAGGAGATTCCGCGGCTACCCTCAGAAATAACAGGCTCGTGAACGAGAGAAAAAAGGCTTTGATCAGGAAAAAGATCCCAGCTCGTGATAACGGCGGAAAGCAGATGTGAAGCCAGTTCTGAGTAGACAGACAGCGACATGGAAATTGGCAAAAAAGCAACGCGGATGTCAAGAACCACAGACATCACCGAAGGATCTCTTAGGGTCAAATGTGCCGAGAAAATGTCCAGGACATATTTAACTATATTTAAAGCAGTAAATAAAACAAATAAATAAAAGTTACTCATTGTTTGTTAACCCCTAAACTGCACTCAAAAATATGTTTTTTTACTTGTTTAAACTACTTAGTTAAAATGAGCGGAAACAACACAATTTTTCAGATTCACATAAATTTGTTAAAAGTGTTACATTAACTTAATCGATTTATGTTGGGACAACTTGAATTCATTTTGTGGAACTTGGTATTTTTATAGTGTGCCTGCTCTACGGTTGACCTCATTTATTATTTATTTTAAATAACGACTGTTTTTAATAATGGTTTACACACACAGCATTGTTGGTTTACAAACATAATCGTGTTGCCCTACTACACTTGATTTTAGTTTCATTAAAAAAAAAAAAAAAAGTCAAAAAATATTTTATGGCATAGCCTACTTCAAAAAATAAAGATGATTTGGTGTTCAAAAATGTTTTATTTTGATTAAGTGTCTAACACTTTATATTTTCAGATTTTCATATGTATTAATTCCTGTACTTTTACCATTACAGACATTTCTACCATTTAGTAGAGGTTGATATTTTAGAAATTAAGTGATGTGTTGAAAAACAATACATTGAGTGTGTTAACTAGCGACATAAGGAGTTAGTAAAGCAATGAAAATTAGGAGAAAATACAGTTGTTTTTTTCTTGGGAGGTAATTAAATTGTGTTATTATTATTATTCATTCATTCTTCTTTGGCTTAGTTCCATTATTTATCAAGGGCCACCACAGCGGAATGAACCACTAACTTATCCAGCATATGTTTTACGCATTGGATGCCCTTCCAGCTGCAACCCAGTACTGGGAAACACCCATACACACTCATTCACACACATACACTACAGACAATTTAGCTTATTCAGTTCACCTATACTGCATATCTTTTAACTTTGTGAGGAACCGGAGCACCTGGAGGAAACCCAGGCCAACACGGGGAGTACATGCAAACTCCAAACAGAAATGCCATCTGGGTCTGCAGGCATGCAAACCAGCGGCCTTCTTGCTGTAAGGCGATTGTTATTATTATTATTATTATTATTGCATCATGGCATTTACTTACTAAACTAAAGATTTAGGCTATTGATAAAGAAATATTAATACATACACACACAATTCTCCATTGGTAGTTGAGGTGCTATTTAGAATACTAACTTGGCTCATGATCACACGAGAACCACTTAAAGTGCCATAGCACCAGTATAGCAGAGTGGTTTAGAGTATTTTTAAAGATATTAGTGCTGTGCATTTAAAGTGGTTCCTCATATGTTTACCAGCCAAAGAACCCCTTTTACTGCTATTAAGCACAATTGTTTTAGAATGTATTTTGGCGTCATCATGTAATGATGTTTGGTTCATTTTGTTTCGGGTTGAACAGTGTCTTGGAGTACTGATTCATCCTTTAAATGTATGGAGATGTTCCAGTGACGTCTTCATTTTTTCTAAAGTTTTGTTTATCATTTTATTGTTATTACGAATTTTACTTCAAATTTTGAAATACGTGAATGAACCATCTGGTGCTCCTCACATGAATGTTGAAATTACTTATTTTTTCTCCGATGGTCCTTGGAAAATGATATAAATAATATCACACATAATATTATATTATAATATTATTAAATAGTTATATTAAATGAATAATAGCACACACATAACATTATTACATTATAATATTATAATTATATGAATAATATAACACGCATGCACTTTTAAATGCTCTAAAAACCCTAGAACTGAGAACTAGTTGTTTAAATTGAGGCTGAAATCTTTTTGTAAGATTTTGCAAGATGTTTCAAGGTCAAACACATATTTTCAACAAAATCTATGCTTCAAACACAGAAAATGTATGCAAGTACACTTGCCATCCAGTTCCTGCTGCCATGTTGGCATGATCTGAATTCCTCTGAAGACCTGTTGTGCTTGTTTTTAAATACCAAAGCTACTGTAGATACCATGTCAGTGGCCTGCATTTCATGTTACTTGGCCACCTGCACTATTCTGCAAGTGTAGGTCAATCTCTTGAAGTATAACCTTTCAGCCAAACACAGCATGTGGCACAAGAAAAATGGATTATGACACAGAAACTGTCCGTCTGACTGTCTTAGACGTGAAATCACTATGTGAGAAACAACTGATACGGACACTGCTATCATCACCTAGTAGAACCCACTAAGCAAGCACACAGCAAGACATATCTGGATCAGGACATGCTCTTTAAAATAGCAGCACAAGTGCCTCACTTTCAGAAATTCAAGCTTGAATGTTGGTTTACTGTGATAGCCAGCAGGAGTATAATTGTTTACACCTACTTCAAGCAGAGGCAGGATGTTTTTACATTTCTCTGGAGTTACTAATGCTCAAAATGTCAAGAATTTACATCTATAAAGCTCTATTCACACACACTCTAAAAATTATGAGGTTTTTACGGGGTTGTTTATCCAAACCAAATCATGGGCTCAAAATTGTAACAAAAAAAATGACCCAATTAACCCTTGGGTTTGTTCTTATTTTAGTTTGAAACAAATCCAGCATTTTTAGAGTGATATATGTCTCTTCCAATACAAGTTAAGGTGAAGTGGAGATCTAGCGGTTTACGTCATGGGTGAGCATTGTGTTTGCATGCACTCTAAAAGTGCTGGGCTGATTCCAGTCAAAAACTCAGTAAAACATGGACAAACCAACCACTGGGTTAATGTAACAAATAAAGAATAATGTTACCAGAGGTGGACTTTGTGATTTGGGGGCATTAAAACTCAAAACACTCTCTTTCTCTACAGATAATTATTCTCTGTAGATTTTTTAATGTAAATAAACTGCATGTTAAAATATATTTTATCTGGAAGCTTTATCTTCTTAATGTAAAATTAAATACAATAAATTAACAAATAGAAAAACAAGTCCTCAAACTATGTACAGTTAAATAGCCATATTTGTGATTAAACTTTAATATTTGCATGTGCAGTACGGAAGTAATGTTCCACTATTCATGGGGGTGCCCAATTTTGAAAAAGAAGTGTAAATAGTAAAATCTTAATGGTTATAGACAGATTTTACAACATATAATTAGAAAATTTATAAAAGAGCTGTATGATTAAAATAGGCTTCTTGGCATTGGTCAGAGCCCCCTAATTCCCTGGGCCCTAAGCGGCTGCTTACCTCGCTTATTGGTTAAGTCCAGCCCTGAATGTTATCCATTTTTTACACACACTGTAAAAATGCTGTTACACACAATTAATTTGTGTTAGGGAAACATTGAAGGAATTAAGTTGACTTAATAATATTTTCAAATGTGCGTGAATTGAACATAAAAAGTTGACCCCAAAAAACTTCAAGAATTGTGTTTTTTCAGCTCATTTTAAAAGAGTAGTTTGAACAGTGAACATCATTTTTTATGAGAGCAGATGTGAAATCAGGAATTTAAGAAAAGCGTCTTATCAAGGCAGGGGACGTTATACATGTTTATCCAAATCTTGGAAAACGGACACTTATAAGTCACACTTATAATTACACTTTGTTTCTCAGATAAGCTGCTTTTTAAAATTCTCTAGAGAGTTAATAAGCTAATACTGTTCTCTTGATGTTTGGTTGTGCTTCTTTTAACACTGGATTACTACAAATTACATTTGCTGTTCAAAGGAGGTGTTTAGGAATCAAAGTGTTTATGCTACCAATGTGTAAGTGTAAGTAAACTTACTAATATTTAATATATAAGTGCAGATGTTAGTTAAACAACCCAGCATTTTGTTTTTCTATTGAAAAAACGTTTTATATTTATTTCTAGTTTCTTTTTGAAACATTTGTGTCTTGATTAAATCAGTTTCACAGTAATGGTGGAGGACACAATACAAAGAAATGTGGGTAATCTTCGATTTTCATTCTAAGTTAAAAGGAAAACCTCTAAGCGTGGCACGAGACATAGCACTTACTGGCACTGTCGATCCCTCGCACACCCTGCATTGTAGTCCTGTGATGGCGCAGACTTCCGTTTTCATTTTTTTTTTCTCGCTTAACACTTTCATGTTTTGACACGTTCAGATTGTGCAGGTGTAGCCCTGCCTTCTCTCCTTGTGGGCTCTTTGTGGGTTTCTAGGGGAGGAAAATGTCTGATTTAGTAGTGTAGTTGTAACTTGGAACTTTAAAGAAAATAACAAAAAAAAATGTAAGATATTGTACAGAATTTAGTAATGTATAATCTACAGTCTTATTCAATAGTTGTTAAAAAATATTTAATTTCTCTCATTCCTCTTAATGAATCCAGAAAACATGTATAACTGTGACTATGATTCTGTTTTTACACTTTCTCTTGTTCCTGTTTGCATATCTGTTAGTTATTTGTGTCTTCTCCTCACTATTTTTATCTAAATTCGGCCAGTTGCACAGCAGAGCGCTGCTATAATTAGAACAATAAACGTGCAGATTGTTTGCGTCAATGGAATCCCGTGTGCGTCATGTCTTTGTGACTGCGAGCGCTCTGATTGGTCGGCAGCCGGAAAGATTTGCTCCCTCCGCCCCAAGATCTCCGCCCCAGCATGGCCATATTTGCCAGTGGAACGCCTCGAGAGGATGCACCTCTGACGTAACGGCACAATAAAGTAGTCGCTATATATCTGCTCGCTCTCAGAAATTTGAGAAAAGCGTCTTGTCGTGGCAGGGGACGTTATACATGGTTATCCAAATCTTGGAATACGGACACTTATAGGTCCCCAATCACATTACGTTTCTCAGGTAAGCTGCTTTTAAAATTCGCCAGACAGTTAATAAGCTAATACTGTTCTCTTTATGTTTGTTTGTGCTTCTTTTTAACACTGTACGAACAGCAAATGTAGTTTGTAGTAATCCAAAATAGAGTACGTGTTTAGGAATCAAAATGTTAATGCGAGCGAGGTGTAATTTTATTATTATAGTATTGTGTACTCTAATGAAGCGCGCGAGTTATTAGGAGAATAGCGCTTTATTTGTGTTATTCAAGACAAAAGATGCGTAAAAACTAGTTGGCTATTTAAAATGTAAACTAGTCTTTAAAAGTGTGTGTATAAGCAGTGTTAAACAGTATGAAATGACAGAGGGGGTGTGTGTTACAGTGCGCAGTGCACGCGCTGAGTGTAGCTGCAACAGGTGCTCGAGCAACACCGGACAACTTATCTGCATACTGCTTTAAAGTACTGACTGTACTCAGGATATTTGGACAGTCTGTTAAACGATTCATGTATATTAGTAGCAATTCATTCGATAAGAAAGGAAGAAAAACATTTAATCATGTAAAGTTTTTTTTAATGTAATCATTGTACAAACTAGAGAACTGGGTACTTCGTTGTGTATTTATGGAAATAATTATATAATTATGAGGTTGACTTATTTGTGAGACAGTATCTGTTTACAATTTCATTCAATTAATTATAATAATAATAATAATAATAATAATAATAAGTAAACAGAACTTCTTTACTGCCTATTTTATTTATATGTAATAACAATATGCTAAACTAATATCTGTCCAACGATTTCGTACATATAAAATAGTGTAATTTTGCAAACTGTTATATATTTTACACCACTTAGACACACCACAATAAAATTTATATAGCAAATACATTTGCTGTCAAAATATTTGTCAACATATGTAGGCAATGAAATGTTCAGGGGTCAAATGGTCATCGAGTGTCATGTTCTCACCTTGCCCTGGGTACAAGGTTATGAATGTCTGTCAGGCTGCTGAGCCATAATTGGGTTTCACATTGCATCGTGTTAAAGAACTTTCTGCGGAGTGATGAGTTTAAATCTGATGTACAATTTTCTAAATATTTTCATTGCCAGTGCATTTTCTCATTGCAATAGTTGACAGATTTAGATGGGTAATAATAGAAATGCAGAACGTTACTGATTATGTTTACTATCACTTACCTAATGGCACACCTGGTTTTAGTTTGCTGGGGAAATTTGTGTCTATCTTAAAAAGTTCCATATACATAAACCGCCCACTCCCATGTCCCCTTACAAACATAACACGCCCTCTCGGTGAGGCAACATGTGTCGTGTCTGATGTTCTTAATGTGGTAACACAATAAGCATGGCTGCCCTTTCCAGCCAGACGCCCCTCCAAGTTTTCTCAGGAATCTTAAAGCACTTCAGAGAACTGTGTGTATACAGACTTTCTGGCCATCGAGTAATATAGTTTAGGAAGCTCTCTTAAGCTCTCGAGGCATTAGATGTTCCTTTGGTATTGAAAAGTAGATATGTTGTGGTTCTGTTCTACAGAAATGACCTGTGTTCAAAGTCAACATGGAGTCCAGTCCTACGAGAGCTCCCTCTTCAGCTCAGAGTTTCTGAATCCTGACTTCACCTCCAGGTTGGCCATGGATGTGACCGAGCAGCGGGAACAGCTCTCTGCGCCCTCCCTACCCAGCATCACTTCTCTGGTTGGGGGATACGTTGGCGAGTTTGACACCTACTCATGCCAGATCGCCACAGGAGCTGCTTCTACCTGTGTGGGCAGCACCTCCGGGCAGCTGGACTCCTTCAAACTGGATGACCTCCAGGTGTATGGCTGCTACCCGGGCACGTTTGCTTTGAGCTACCTGGACGAGACGCTGTCCTCTTCGGGTGGGTCAAACTGCTTTGGAAGTCCGGCATCGGCACCGTCTCCCTCCACCCCGGGATACCAGCACATGTCTGCATGGGACAGCACCTTTGGTCCCTGCTCTCCTGACGAGGGTTGCTGGGGTTCTGAGAAGCCTCTGAACCAGGCAGCATCTTTCTTCACATTTGGGCACGTCACAACTGATGAGCTTTCCCCACTGGGACAGATGCAGTCACAGATCCCAGATCAGGATCCCTTTTCTCATACTCCGCAACATGGTTCTCCACTTCCCTTCAGTCCACTCAGCTTAGAGCAGGGCAGCCGGGATGGATCGGGACTGATGGACGGACACTTGTCTCCTAAAGTGAGGAGCCCCACAGGAAATGAGGGACGCTGCGCCGTGTGCGGAGACAATGCTTCTTGTCAGCATTACGGGGTGCGCACTTGTGAAGGATGCAAAGGCTTTTTCAAGGTAAGAAAGAGAAATGCTGTGATCATGCTGTTGGTTTTGGCCATTAGGCTTGATTTATAACATTCAATGTTTCCTCAATAATTCTGTAGCGCACAGTACAGAAGAACGCCAAATATGTTTGCCTCGCCAACAAAGACTGTCCAGTGGATAAAAGGCGGAGAAACAGATGCCAGTTCTGCCGCTTCCAAAAGTGCCTAGCTGTGGGGATGGTGAAGGAAGGTGAGGACAAAATTGTTTAAATCAACAAGTGGGAATACATGTGTGTTTTCAAGAGTTCACACTTAGCTGATGATTGATGATAAAGCTTGTTTGGCATGCTGTCCTGGGAGAAAGCCCTGAGTTTTTTTATGAGATCCTCGAGCTTTGGGCTCCCTCCCGTTAACAGGGAGTTTGAGCTCAGGTATATTTTGATGAACTCCCCCAACCTATTTCTGGCTAAGGAGAGATATACGGCTTGCTAAGAGCTTGACTACGTTGTCAATTTGGTATGTTCAGTTTACTTAGGTTGCGTGTTTTTTGGACTGTGGGAGGAAGCCGGGGAAAACCCACGCAAGCATGGGGAGAATGAACAAACTCCGTACAGAAATGTCGACTGGTTTAGTAGAGACTTTAACCAGAGACATTCTTGCTGCAAGGCAACAGTGCTAATCACTGGGCCACCGTGTCGCCTCTCTAGAAAAGAAGGGGGAGTAGGTGTGGGTGGGGGGATTCTTTAAGAAAAAGATACTGAGATAAGAAACTCAATCAATCGTAAGCTAATGTGGGACCAGCTGTGATCAATCATGAGCATGTAATCCTTTTGAAATTAGTTTATAAATAAACTTCACTCATTGAATAACACACCTCAAACATTTTTAATAAGTGTGTATATTGTCCCTCTGTGTAGTTGTAAGAACAGACAGCCTGAAAGGAAGAAGGGGGCGTCTGCCATCCAAACCCAAAGCTGTTCAGGACTCAGTGTCTGTCTCTTCACCTGTGAACATCATCGCCTCTCTCGTTACTGCCCATATCGACTCAAACCCTGCCAGTGCAAATCTGGACTATTCAAAGGTAAGGAAAAAACACGCTTTACTACAACATAACAGAAAAATTAAGCTTGATTAGTGTTTTACCTTTAATAAATATATAGATTTCATTTTAATTAATTTAAATCAGGGGTATCCAGTACTGCTCCTGAAAGGCCACGTCCCTGCAGATTTAATAAACTAAACAATTAGTACATAACAGCCCAAGTCTTTTTTTTTCTGAGGAAACATCTGCAGAACAGTGGCCTTCCAAGAAACGGTTTGGACACCCCTGCCCTAAATATCAACATTGCTAATCAATGTACTTTATTTTTGGTAATTGTCTAGTATCAGGAATCAACATCTGGATTGCCTGAGAAGGAAGATGCCAACGACATAAAGCAGTTTTATGACCTGCTAACAGGGTCAATGGATGTGATCAGGAAGTGGGCTGGAAGCATCCCTGGATTCAGTGCCTTTTGTAAGGAGGACCAAGAGCTTCTTCTGGAGTCAGCTTTTGTTGAGCTCTTCATACTTCGTCTAGCTTACAGGTGCGTCAGTTCAGATGATGTTCAGTTAAGCCTTATAATGGTATTTTATGAGATGACTAAAGATTTATTTATGCATTTAGGTCAAACCCTGAGACAGACAAACTTATTTTCTGCAATGGTGTGGTTTTGCACCGGACGCAGTGCGTACGAAGCTTTGGTGATTGGATTGACTCAATTATGGAGTTCTCTCAGAGTTTACATCGCTTGAATTTGGACATATCTGCTTTTTCCTGTCTTGCCACACTGGTCATAATCACAGGTAAATTACTGCAATACCAACTGCTTCATCACAGACTGTAAACAATATCTGACCCTGGACCACAAACTCAGTCTAATGGTGCACAGGTATATATTTGGCAATAGCAAGATGCACTGTAAGAACAATATTGATTTTCCCTTTATGCCAAAATCATGAAAATATTAAGTAAAGGTCATTTTCCATAAAGATATTTTGTAATTTGTTTACCATAAATATATAAAAACCTCAACGTTTGATTAGTAATCAGACCCCCTAGTTTTTCACGATTTATTTTGTGATATTTTGAGATAAAAATGACTTTGCAGATAATTTTTCAGCGGAAAAAATGCACATAAATAAATTTTATTTACCGAATTAGGAAGCCTACTATGTTAGGTGTGAAATCTGACACAATGACACTAATAAAAATAAAGCTTCTTGATTTTAGTGTATTGTCAAGACAAAATATAAAATTGTAGGGATTAAGTCAAAGAAAGGTTGTTTACAATAAATTGCAAACTGAAATAAATATAATTTGATTATTTGGTTTAGAATTGGATGTTTTTTAATGAGATTAACGTTTTTTGCGTTTAATTATAAATTTCCCAGGATCGCAAAAATGTGTGACTTTTTGTAGTTTTTGCGTTGGATTCAACAATTGCGGAATCACGAAAACTAGGGGATCTATTCGCAATGAATATGCAAAGCACTTAAATTGGACAACTTTAATCAAATTTTTTAAAAAAATTGAGCTTGCAGATTCCAGCTATTCAAATAGTTCTATCTTAACCAAATATTGTCTCATCTTAATAAATGAAAGTTTCACTTTCCAAGAATGCACATGGTTTTATGGTCCAGGGTCCCACATTATGTTTCATCCCAAACAAATATCATCCCTAATTTTAACTGTGACCAACAGATCGACATGGCCTGAAAGAGCCCAAACGGATCGAAGACTTCCAAAACCGTTTGATCACATGT
Source organism: Danio rerio (assembly GCF_052040795.2). NCBI lineage: Eukaryota > Metazoa > Chordata > Actinopteri > Cypriniformes > Danionidae > Danio > Danio rerio. Next base: position 35,194,611 of record NC_141043.1, on the reverse strand, counting down.
CTCAGAGACCACGTCTCCACAAGTGCCCTTGAGGTCGGCCGGCCCAACTCTCTGTCCCGACTGCTGAGCAAGCTCCCAGAGCTGAGAACACTGTGCACCCAAGGCCTCCAGCGAATCTTCTATCTCAAACTGGAAGACTTGGTCCCACCTCCACCCATTGTGGATAAAATCTTCATGGACACGTTGCCATTCTGAATGTGACTTTATAAATGGACAACCAGGGTGATGAACTGAGGATATGGGATGTTTGGGGAGCTCTTAAGGGTCTGACTAGTCAAAGGACTTTATCGCTTACGGTTTCTCTGCTTTCTTGGAAAGGGAGTCAGAGAAGGATGACATTCTACTTAACGCCTGTGTTTGAAGACCTTCATCGCATCGTCTTCAACACTGAACCTACTAAGTGACTGTATGCATTCAATAGACATGTCATTATCAGACATGGACTTTCAAATCTTAGTGTGTTTCAAGCTGAAATGGTGGCTTTAGTCGGTAACATTTCAGGTCAATGGTGCAAATCAAATGCTCTACATGTGTGACTTCTGAAAGAAATGATATTCCCATCAGTATTACACCAATGTTCAGAGAGCATATTCCAGATGAACAGCATCCAAAGATCCATCTTCAAAAAAGAAAGGCCATGGACCAAAACAAGGAGTAGAAACAGCATTTATTTGGATGCTTAAATGATCAGACAAAGCCTTAAATACATTCAAGTGCCGAAGCATTATCTATCTTAAAGGGGCTATATGTAGAATCCAGAATCTAAGGCCACTGGCTTTTTAATTAACCAGTCATCGTCTTATTCACAACACAAAATAGACAACCTAGGTCTCATTTTCAAGTTTTATTACAAGATTAATACATCCAGTCCCTTTAAAAACGCTCAAAAATGTGCTCAAACAGAAAAACACTCAAACACTTGAGAACAGGATTGATGTGAATGCATTCGGGTTGACTTTGCTAATGTTTCTAGAAACAGAAGCGTGTATTTTAACAGTGATTAGTTCATATAAAAGGTGGTGTGAGATCCAGTGCAGCTACTGTACATGTACAGCCTCGTACACATGCAAATACTTGGAGTATTACAGATGCCTGGCTTAGTGTGCGGTACCAGTCAGACTATAGAAGAATCATATTTGTATGTATGTATTTTGAGGATGTAAATGTTTGTTTAGAGCTTCTGCAGACTATTTTTTTTTCCGCATATTGAAAATCAAGATCGGGCATTCTCAGTTTTTTTATATATATAAAATGAGAGGTATTGCTTATCTTTCATTCATTTTGTGCAGCTCTATATGGAATAAATTTGAAACTAATCATCTTGTTTGCTCCACATTTTCTTCACGTTAGTATTTCTTTTTTTTAATCATCAAGATTTACATTTCTTCTATGATCATGTTCAATATTTTTTCTGTGATACTAGTTTAGGAGTCCATACATAAGACGTCTGTGATAGTATCCAATCAGGAAGTCTGATTTGAGAACAATTTATTCATTCAGACCCATTTTGTGAATTGGAGCCAGTGAAAATGAAAGATTGGTCATACATATTGAGTGTTGGGGAGAGTTACTTTAGAAAGTGATCCATTACAGTATTAAGTTACACCATAAAAATTGTATCTACACTCTTTGAAATACAGAGCTGTCACTGGGGTGGTAACTTTTCAAAAGGTACACATTTTTACTCAAAGGGGTCCATATTAGTACCTCAAAAGTATAAGTAGCAACATTTTTTTAAGAGGAACACTTATGTACTTTTTAGGTACTAATATGTACCCTTGAGGTATTAATATAACCTTTTAGGAACAAATTTATACCTTTTGAAAAGGTACCATCCCAGTTACAGCTTGTGTACCTTTATTTCTGAGAGTGTAGTTACTTTTTACGGTAAGTAATCCGTTATGATACTTTTATTATCATAACATTATTATTGTTTTGTTATTAATAGAGCTTTGACCACAATCTACACTGTATAACCTTCATTTTCCTTTAAAAAAAAAAACAGACCAAAAATATTTTAGGATATTGAATCATTAAATTAGGATAGTTATCTGCTGTATATATATATATATATATATATATATATATATATATATATATATATATATATATATATATATATATATATATATATATATATATATATACAGATTATTGACGGTTTAAAGCTGTGCTTACTAATTTTGTGCAATTTGTCTGAAGTAAAATCACTGTGCATTGAGACTGTAATCCTTTTCTTTGATGCGTTCAAATGAATGAACACATTCTCTTATTAACTGCCTGATTCATTGTGACTACTTTTAATTCTGCAAATAATTTTTTAAAGCCAATTAAACTAAAAAGTAACAAACATTATTATAGAATTTTTAAAAGTAATTTGTTACTTTAGAAAAGTAATATTACATTACCTGTAATGCGTTACCCCAACAATGCATTCTAAACATAGAGCAAGAAACTAGTGTACATTGCAGTCTGTTCCACTAAAACTAGTAAAACATCAAAAACAGACATTTTCACTGGAGCTGTACTTTTCAAAAGGCACCAAATTTGGCTTTGTAGGTACAAATTATTAGGCACTCTTAAAATGGGTTGACAAATGTGTTCAATTTTAAAAAGGTGCTATCCAGTGAAAGCTTTAGTACATTTTTTTAGACTAAAAATCAGTGTTCAGCATAATTGAGAACAGCCCATTTTGAACATGATTATTTGTATCCATTTCTCAGTGAATATAGGCAGTGTATTTTGGTGCATTTAAACTAAACAGATTTATTAAACAAATATATTTATTAAAATAATATTGTAGACATCAAAATATGTAGAAATTGAAAGATAATGCAATTAAATTCAAATAAAAATATTGCAAAAGAATAATTACAACCTACAAATTTTTAACAATTTTTTTTCTCTCTTGATTTTTCCTCTTTTTTTTTTTTAAATTTGTATTTAATATTTTTCTATAACATTAATTTGGGTGTACAAGTTTTTGGACCATTATTGTAAGTTACTTCTAATATAATATTGTATAGCTTCCTATTAAATATGAATTTAAAAGAGAGATTTGTAAGGGGTGTACTTATATATGCTGAGCACTGTAGATGACTTTTATGATCATTGTGCAGCTTGATGTCTCTGGTCCTCATGCATTGCATTATGAAAAAAATAACTTTTGTTTTTGTACCAAAGAAGGAAAATATGCAAGAATAGAATGGAGCAAGATATCAGAAAGAGTAAATATATTAGGTCATTTTGTTAACATTTATCATCATATCATAGTCAAAATTCAGATTCTTCTAAATGTCAATCCATTTTTTAAAACAGCAATATAGGAAAATAAAGAGCAAATCTCAAAACTGCATAAAATGTTTGTCTTTTTGCTCCATATAAGGTTTGCTGTCGCTTTCATAACAGCTGTAACTTGAGTAATCGTGATGTCATCTGATTATTTCACTGCGATGAGTTTTCAGTTTTCCACTTCCAGGAGGAAGTTGTGGTTTTGAACACTCTCCATATGGACAGTCGATCGTCTGTCATGTCCATGATTCAGACCTGAGGTCACATCAGTTTGACGTGCTTCTAAAACTATATTTAGAGCAGGTTTTCATTTTTACTATCAGTTCTCAATCAGATCATCACATACGTCATTATATTGCTTTACGAGGCTAAGAATAGAAGTGAAATGATTATTGCTCGTATTTAGAGTAAAGGATTGTAATCTACTGCTGACCCCGACACAGGATGAACTAATTAAATAGAATGTCATAAGATAACAAGAAAAATTAATGTTTACACAATACCTTCAGAAGAGTCAAGAAAACAATATAATAATAAATATAAAATAATATAATATATAAAATATAATATAATAAATATAAAATAATATAATATGTAAAATATAATATAATAAATATAAAATAATATAATATATAAAATATAATATAATAAATATAAATAATATATTATAATAAATATAAATAATATATTATAATAAATATAAATAATATATTATATAAAATATAACATTATATTTATTATATTATTTTATATATTATATTAAGTAATATAATATATATAAAAATAATATAATATAACAAATATAAAATAATATAATATAATATACAAAATATAATATAATAAATATAAAATAATACAATATAATATATAAAAATAATATAATATAATAAATATAAAATAATATAATTTATAAAATATACAATACATATAAAATAATACAATATAATATATATAATATAATAAATATTAAATCTAATAAATACAATATAATATAAAATATAATAAATAATAAATAAAATAATATAATATAATATATAAAATAACATAATAAATATAAAATAATATAATATATAAAATGTTATATGATAAATATAAAATAATATAATAAAATAAATATAAAATAATATAATATATAAAATATATAATATAATAAATTAAATATAATATAATAAAAATAAAATAATATATAACATATAATATAATAACTATAATATAATATAATATTTAATATATAATATATAATATAATATGTTTTCCAATTGAAAAAAAAACTGTTCTGAATAGCTGCTTATTAATTTTTTATTTAATTTGTTAAATGCACAAAATGACAATTTTGTAGAAGAGATGTTATTTGGAAGAGATGGAATTTTTGGAAGTTTGGAAGACATGTTATTTTATGTAAACCTTCAAATTGACTTCATTATTTCTATTGTTCAATAAACTTCATGTCAGAATATTTGACATTGGAAGTTAAATAGTAGCAAATTTAAAAAGCGAATTATTAATAATTAGCATTGTTGTGCTTTGGTTAAGTGCTACTTCTAAATTACATAAAATACACTCACCGGCCACTTTATTATGTACACCTGTCCAACTGCTCATTAACACTTATTTCTAATTAATGCCCTTCCAGCCGCAACCCATCTCTGGGATACAAAATTGAACAATAGAATACTGGAAAAATGTTTCCTGGTCTGATGAGTTTTCATTTCTGCTGCGACATTCGGATGGTAGGGTGAGAATTTTCTTGAACATGACATTGAGTTCACTGTACTCAAATGGCCTCCACAGTCACAAGATCTCAATCCAATAGAGCACCTTTTCGTATCAACCTATGCCATGAAGGATTAAGGCAGTTCTGAAGGCAAAATGGGGTCCAAGCCAGTACTAGTAAGGTGTACCTAATAAAGTGGCCGGTGAGTGTATATAGTAGTCTCTGCTTGTGGGAAAGGTTGCTTGTGATGTGGATTGATTGATTTATTACTCTCATCTCAATCACAAATGCTTTTGATTAAAATTGTCTGTTTAATAAAAGGTACAATGTTAGTACTTCCAAACAGTGATGTAGAGTATAACACCATAAAACATGGGTTGTTTACCATAACATTTTGAAAATCACTTTAATGGTCTCTTCTGTATTTTTAACTAGAATTCTAGCAACAGAATCTGCCAGTTTTTACTGTCAATTTCATGATTTCTTTTTACAGTGTGAACCACTATGAATACAGCGATTATTGCTGCATTTAGACTTTCAGAGTCCACTACTGCTGATCCTTCACTTGTATATCACTGATGTAATGATGAAAACTATTAAGGCAGTGTGCAGTTTCTACATCTCTCTTCACACTTCTCATCGCCTGAATTAGAGGGTGTGGAATAAGTGTCATCAGGTTTAACTTCAGCTAATTTCATCACAACATTGTAAGGCTGTCTTTACGATACAGAATCTGCATCAACGGAGCACGTCCCGCACTAAAATTCAGGGATTTATGGGTCACAGGTGCCCGTGCAGACCCATCCTGCTACTATCATGATATATCACGCCAGACTGCGCTGGAACACTGGGAACTGTTTTGTCCTTAAGAGGTATCCCGGAAAAAATGTGTGCGGTACCTTCAAAACCCTGAGCCCCGTCTGATGGCTGACTGTCACGCCACACACCACAAGGCCTGCAGGGTGTCACATATCCCCTCCTCCCCTGCAGAGAACACCAGATTCTATGGCCTAATTTTGGGCCACTGTAATTTGCTCTGACACATTCTGTGCCTGCGAAGGTATGCGTCCGATGGTACCACCAAGGAAAGTACAAGTGAGCAGACGGAGCGTGTGCCAGAGACCTCGTCCTCCAGACCAACACATGCATTTTTGTGGCTAAAATTGAAAAGGATCCTCAATATACGTGGCCGGGGGCAGAAATGTTATGTAATATCCCAGGCCATTCTAAATTTAACATTATAGCAAATAATACCTGGGCGGTGGCAATGAAACTGGCCCACGGTACAGTGAGTCATTACAGAAAAGGGATATCCCAATAAACAAAGAGCTTTCTGAGAGCTGCAGAGGAATGCACTTTATGTTTGTTGTATACTTATTTGCACAGCTTGTATAATTAATTGCAGTAAATCTGTCTACAGTGAATGATATGACTATATGAGCAGCTCTTGTGATAAGCTGAGAGTAAGAAAAAACTGTGTGGTAAATACATTTAGCGTATCATTGTGCCTTGTAACTCAATCTGCCCTATTGTCAATCTGACAATGACGAATGAGACGGGAAAGCCACATTTTGCTAGTAGAATTATGAAATCAGTTCATTTAAACTGAAGACCTATAGATAGACAACAAACAGAGGGGTGTTGTGAGTGGGGGGAGAAGGGTGACTGAGTGCATAAGGTCCTGGCATGTGTGTGTGGGGCACTGGCTGACTTCAAATATACAGAAATATTTTTGTTGTGATATCCAGAGTATAAGAAGCTTAGGGATTCGACATTCAACACAAATTCAATTTTTCTAATTCTAATATTATTTGTCACCATTAACTTTTTTTTTATCACCAGCCACTGTGGCTAGTATTTTCCAATGTTATAGCCACTCGTCATAATTTTATTTTGATGTTGGCATGGTAAAATTACAAAATTTAAATGATGTGTTGCGTCCACATGCCTCCTTAACTTTTTATTTAAAATAATGCACATGGCTTTTTAGGGCTCAGCACTAAGGATTTATCTTTGTTTTCTCTGGCCACACCAAACAAATTATTTCCTTGCCACAATTTAAAAAAAAAAAAGTGTCAAACAAACTAAATATATCTGTATACATACACTTTTATTCAACAAAAATGTTCTTAAAAAAAAAAAATACTAACATTTAAAAAAATTCTGATTTATCTAAAACTATACACAGTAGTTTGTCCAGGCTAAAGGTCCCAGATAACTAGGTAACTGTAGACACATGGAGAGTCAATCTCCTTATAAAACAATGCTATTGTAAAGGATGATAATTAAGCCATATTAACAAAAATAACTGCAAGTAATAGAAAGCAGGTGAAAAACATTCTGTGATAGTGAAAGGATGACCACGTGCAGACGGTTAACATTAGGCAGAGTAATAATCTGTTCAAATAATGGTAAAAGTGAAAGTGGCAACAGCTGTTGCATACGAATTATCTGGAGATCTCTTGAAAGCACCGATTTTTTCCAATCTATTTCAAAGAGAAATTATCGCACCAGTTGGGTTTTAAGGCATTGGTTGCTTTGCACAAGGAAACAGGATCTTTTAAACACTGCTTTCTTATGCTCGCGTGAACAGTTATCAATTGTGTTGCTTCTCATTTTTGAGAGCACATTTGCAGGCATATTTAGAAATTGTCTTAAACTAAAATTCTAATGCTTAAGGATGAGGCAGATCTGGCAACTTTAATTATTGTCAACCAAACAAAGTGGCTAGTGGGAGTGTCTGTCCAACCCGCCACAGCTGAAATCTACCCGCATTTGGCAGGTGTCAATGTCAAGCCTTGTTTGTCACATACAGAGTCATGCACAGTATGATATGCATTGAAATACTTAGACAACCACTCGTGACCTTAAACAACAATAACAAAAAACAACAAGAAGCCGTCAACTTAGAATTATAAGGTTCTATCTGACATTTTTATCAAAATTGAGTTAGTGACATATGCTTATTAAATGACAACTAATTTACATTATGGGATGTTTTTTTTTCATAAGTTATTTACATTAAGACTTTTATTTAAAAAACAAATGTTTCACACATACTGTTTGCTATGGAATGCAAAAACTTTGAAGCTCAATATCTCAAAATCATTCAGAACGCAGATAAAACCTTATAATTCTAAGGTGACGAAGTATCTAAAATGTGAATGCAATAGACAACAAAAGTGTTTATATTTTAGATTATTTGCAACTGAAAACAAAAGGAAATAGAATTTTTTAAAGACTTTCGATATAGATTATGTGGCTGTAGAAAGAGTACAAATTATAAAAGAGCTATGTGTACAAACAGAAATATAGAAGTGTTTCTAAAAAAGTGCCTGGTGCATAAGAGAGAAAGGAGTGTAAGCTATACAGTACTACCCACATGTCTGCATCTACACCTCATAGGCACAGCACAGTATGAATGTAAATTTTGATGACTGCATTGGTTGTTTAGGAACAATGCTAAATGTTAATTGGCTGTGAGGGCCATGGCTCTGCACAGTTTAGCTTTAATCATAATTAAACACCTCTGACCAAACTAATTGAGTCCTTCAGGTTTGTTTGACACCTACAGTTAAGTGTGTTGAAGCTGGGTTGAAATTAAACTCTGCAGGGCTGCGACACCCCTGAGCAAGAGAATCAAGTGTTGAGATGGATGCGGATGGAAAAATTAAAGAAAAATGTCTAAAAAATTTGGTTGCCAAAAAAAGAAGAGTTAAGGGTTATTTATTCTCTATCTTTTTGTTTTAAAATTTGTAAGTGAACTTCTTTTTAACACTGACTCACTATTCTTTGACAAATTGCTCTGGCATATGTTGTATACCTCGAATGCCCTTCTAGCAGCAAGCCAGTTCTGGAAAACTGCCATACACTTTCTTATTCATTCATTACAGCAAATTTTGTTCACTCAATTCACCTATACAGAGTCTTTAGGACACCAACTCACAGCACCAACTCGAACATGAGCAGAACATGCAAACTCAGCCGGGAATCTAATCGGTGACCTTCTAACAGTGAGGAAACCACAATGGTAACCACTGAGCCACCATGCCGTCCGCTTTATAACCCAATACGGCCCATTTTTCCTATACTTTCGGCTTTCATAATCAATTATTTGCACCAAAATAAATGGAAAATATACACTCTGACTTCAAACTCATTTGTGTATTTCAGATCTTATAACCAGTGGTGAAAGTAACAAATTACAAATACTCAAACTGCTGTAATTGAGTGTTGTTTTCTCAGGAATTGATATTTACTAAGTAGTTTTAAAAATGTGTAATTTCATTTTAACTTGAGTACAATTTTAGTGCAGTATTGGTACTTTAACTTCACTAATTTCCTCAGACTGCAGTCGAGACTTTATTTTCTCTTGTCTATGGGAATAAGAAAAATCAGTCCTGTGATTCCTGTCCAATCAAAATCACACTTAGAAGGTAAATCGTATCATAATGAAATACCTCAAGACATAAGTGCTTTATAATTGCAGCAAACTGTTTGGAAGCAGTAAAAGTGTCCAAGAAGATGTCCAAAATCTTTACATGCATTGACCAGGAGACTGTTTAGATGTATGTCACTGCTGAAAAAATGACGGATGTTTACAGAATGATCACCAAAATGGCTTTCAACTCCTAGCAGGCACAAGACCTCAACATGATGTCAGATTGAACTTGTACCCCAACATAGTGGGGACGTTGCATTTTGTTTGGTAATGAAAATTGGGTTGACGTCAGAATTAAACGTCTGGCAGACGTCAATGTCTAACATCCAATCTAAAACCAAACAAATATTACCAACTAATAATGTGACAGCTTGAAGTTGTGTGGATGTTGCCACTATGACATCTAGCAGACATTGCATTTTGGTTGCCCTATCTGACGAATAAAAGTCAGTATTTGGCGTCGATATGACGTTAGCTTAAGATGTTTGCTCGACATTGAATTTTGGTCACTTTCTAACAACCTAAAATCAACCAAATATTAACGTCATTTGTTGTCGTTATTGGATATCAAAATAATGTTGTCCTTAGATGCTGGATAGACATTGAATTTTGGTCACTTGACGTCACAACCTAAATCTAACCTAATGTTAACGTCCAATAACATTGTCTGCCTGCTGGGCAATAACTAAATGCACTACAGAATGTTACGTTTACACACACACGCACAAATTACATGTAAACGCATCAGCTTTTAAAAGCGCAATACTCACTAATCCTGAGTAGTTTTGAAAGGTCTACTCATACTTTAAGTAATATTTTCAACAGACATTTTTACTCTACAATTTTATGTAAGTAATGGTATTTAAGAGAGTATGAATTTTTAATAGTCTTTCCACCACTGATTCTATCCTCTGCAGAGAGAAAATACAATTTTCCTGTAAGACACTAATAATAACAGAAAAAAGTCATCATACAGGACTGAAAATTTGGTCTTCATTGCATGCATTTGCCGTTTCGGATTTACTTTTGCAGTTTTTCCATGTTCATTGTCAACTGTCCTTAACATGATTAGCTAAAAAAAAAACTACAAGTTGTTCAGCTAAACTTTAATCCACATAAAACATACCTTACTGGTACATGCAATGTATTTATTATTATCAGGAAAAAATAACATTTTGAACTTTACTGTAACTGAACATGCAAAATGTAAGACCAGACTAATACTAATAAATATAATAATAATAATAAACTATTAAACATAGAAAATAATACATATCTTAAGGTATTATATGTTACTTTCAAAGCATGGTTATTTATGGAACCTTATCCTGCTATTGTTACGGAAGATCCTCCTAATTTGGTACTGTTTAACCATTTCTCGGCAAAGTGTATAACAGAGACAGACAGAATGATAGATAGATAGATAGATAGATAGATAGATAGATAGATAGATAGATAGATAGATAGATAGATAGATAGATAGATAGATAGATAGATAGATAGATAGATAGATAGATAGATAGATAGATAGATAGATAGATAGATAGATAGATAGATATCTTTGACAGTTGCTAGGGCGTTGCTAGGCTGCATTTGCAGTTACAGACAGAGTTATTTAGGGTTATGAAATTGTCTGGCAACTTAATAGGAACATCTGAAGGACATGGCAGCACTCTAATAAAAAATACCAGAGCTCATCCACGAGTAGTAATTGGATAAAGTCACTATCACTCCGATTACAGCAGTTATGTGGGCAAGGCCAGGGACAACCTACAAAAATATCCACAGTTTCCATGTTCGGTTTTCTCTGTTCAAGACGGAGGCTTTTTGATGCACCATCAAAAGAAGTAAGGGAAAGCACACAATTAAACAAGAGTGGGTCTTCTCCAAAAGTTATTATATAAACGTCCACCGGTTTCCTGTACTGGTCTCTGGCAGCCTTGAGAACATGAGAATGCTGGGATATAAAACAAGACCGACACTGGGGGCTCAAGTTTCGATGGATAGCTCGGTTTGGAAAAGAGCCCAAAGGTTGTTCTGAGTTGTTCCACAGTGCAAGAACAAGGAGGCACCGAATGAACACATGCAGGACCCTAATGACCGCATAACAGGTGTGTATACTGTATATAAGTGCACTTAAATTAGTCATGAGCTACACCGCTTTGGTGAAATGATAAACCTGACAAATCAACATTAACAAAATGCATTTTCAAGTGCAAATCCCTGTCCTGGATCTAGCCTAAAACATGCATCAGCATCTACTGTTTGTAATATAATTAATTCTCGATTCTGCCTGCAGCCCTCTCACTCGGGGGACACACTGCAAGGCTATTTTTATCAACTGTGAGCCCATGTAGATTGACTGAAAGAGTTGACAAAGTGTTGTTGACGAGTTGTCAGGCACTAAACAGGTGCAGTGGGCGTATGATCAATAGCGAGGGCATAAAGCGGAGGGAACATTTACTGTACACACTGAACTCGACTGAGTCTGAACATGCTAAACCAATCCAGATCGGGCATCATGCGGTATATCATGCAGTGTGAAAATGTGTCATGTTTCATCTGTGATAATATGGCCTTGTAGTTGTAAATCAGGGGTGTTGAGAGGGCGAGAGAGAGAGATAGAATATAAACACTGGGTAATAGATAAAGGATAGATGAATGTTGTATGACTCAAGTGCTCAGAAATGAAAAAGCCTGGTTATTTCCGTCCAGCGCTTGTTTCAATGAAACACTCAATCGTTCCATTTGAGTGAATGAATGCCTGGACAGATGATAAAGGGAGTTACTGAAGAGCTCCCGGACATGAGATTTCCCATTCAACAGAGAAAGCCTTATCCTCGAGAATTATCTCAAGTATTCTTGATTTCTTTCACAACAATTCAGCTCTAATACTAGGCTCAATTCATTCCTCTGCCTGATATAGGAGACAAATCATTAAATATAACACCAAAATACTGATCTCGATGACATCTTACATGTTTTAATTTTAATTTTTTTTAAATTTTCTCTTTTATAAGTATTCTTATTATTACTAACCCTTACCATAACTACTACTACCGTAATATAACAAACTAAATTGTTTGTTAGTTAAATAAAGGTCAAAGAAGAAAAAATTATTACGAAAAAGGAACTTAATAACAATAAATAATAATCTACTATCCCACAGCCCTATAACCTCCAGCCAAACACCGGTTACTCACTGAAGCTAAGCAGGGCTGAGCCTGGTCAGTACCTGGATGGGAGACCATATGGGAAAATTAGGACGCTGTTGTAAGTGGTGTTAGGGAGGCCAGCAGAGGGTGCTCAACTTGCAATCTCTGTGTCAGTCCTAATGCCCCAGTAAAGTGAAGCATACTCTACACTGCCATTGAGCGGGAAGAGATGCTAAACCAAGGTCCTGAGTCACTGTGGTAATTAAAAATCCCATGGCACTTCTCATAAAAGAGTAGAGGTGTAACAAGTACTAATTCCCTGGCCAAATTCCATCCATCAGCCCTTACCGATCATGGCCTCCCAATTATCCCCATCCATAGAATTGGCTCTATCACAGTCTCTCCACTCCCCCAACAGCTGGTATGTAGTGAGCATATTGGCGTTACTGACTTAAGGCTGCATTCACATCATCCAAGTGGATGCTCCACACTGATGGTGGATTTTAAGACCCCCCATCCCCCCACTTCATGATTGTTAAGTGCCTTGGGTGTATGGTCATACACAATAAATACACTACATAAATATAAAAAACAGAAACTAAAAACATTTTGAATCAACCTAGACCCTTTAACACCTGCACTTTCAATTGTTATACTTTTATTTATTTATTTACATATTTATTTATTTATAATATAAATTTGTTACTTAGGATATAACAATTATCTTAATTCTTGCTATAGAAACTGAGGACAGCTCCTTTTCAGTCTATTATGCCTTTTTTAAAAGGTGCCATAGGATGAAAATCTGAATATACCCATGAATAGCTGAATAATACGAGATCAGTATATGGAAAAGGTATATGTGACCCTCAAACACAGTCACTACCTGATTCTCAAGTAAATGCATTGTGTGTAAAATCCCAGTAAAAAACAGACTGTGATGATTAATGTGATGATTAACATTAATCAGCATTAACCTGAATAAGCATGAGGTTGTTTAAATGTGCCTTTTTTAGTTAAACGCGCATATAGTTATGTACCTTTTGTTAATGTGTATATTGTGAAATTTACCATATAATATGTATCTGTAATGAGCCAACAGACATAACATGTATGCAATGAGGCAGCAAACATGTAAACTGCTGAATAAAAGTGTTTAATGCACACTTATGCAATGTCCGTGTGTCACATCACTCAGCTAATTAATATTCACGACCCTTCCAAATTGGGTCAAACTAACCATATTATATATGGGGCAACTCCTAGCGTTGGAAATTGTCCTGTAAAACCAATTCTGGAGAATTTTTGCACTTACCTAAGCCACATGCCTTTTATTTAGATATCAGAGAACAATTTAACATTGGATCAATGCAATACGCAAAGAAAAACATTTGTGCCTTTAAAGATTGGAATAAACTGAAATAATGATGTTCAGTGAGTCATAGTGAGCTGCAGGTGATGCTACAGTACGTGCAGCAAGGCCTGTCCGGCAACTGCATTGTTAAAACAGCTGTCAGAAAAGCAGCTTCACTATGTGAGAGAGCAAGAAGGCAGGACTCTTACACATTTTGAGAGAAATAGTAAATCATCTCTTTTTGTACTGTATAAACATGGCATTTCACACAATACACATGTTTTGTCAACCATAATAGACAGGATCTTGTGTAAGAAAACTGGCTGAGCAGGTTTATTCTCTTACAACATGCAAATGAATAAGTGAAGCATCTATGCCAAATGTTCTGACGTAAGATAGCGCTAGACTTGATCTACAACGGTTATGCTTTCTAAAATTAGAAATAATTATCATAAAAAATAACGTTTTTCTTCATTCCATTACAACATGCAAATGAATGAGTGAAACATCGACGTCAACTGCTTTGTCATAAAGTATAATTAGACATGAACTGCATAATTGGAAAGTTAAAATTAATAATCATTATAATGATAATAACGATCATAAGTAGAACTTTTGCTTTAACCCTTATTTACTGTTGGGGATGTTTTCATTCACTCTCGTGTGATTTTGTGTCTTAATTTGGCAATAACCTTTTCTGTATTTCAGCTAGCAGAATGATTTTTGGTCACCAATCTTATTTTGACACATATTTTGAGAAAATGCTTAGATTTTTTTTAAACTGAGCAAATTTACTACCCTTTTATTAAGTTCGGGATGAAAACATACACTAACTTAAATACATCAGATGATTTAGTGATTTAGTGGCTAATTCGTATGATTTCGTATGGTCTAAGTCGTACAATTTAGTACAAATTGCTCATCACCCAATTATGATTGGGGTTAGAGGTGGGGTGTCACACCTTTTCATCATATATTTTCATACTACTAAATTCATATGAATTAGCCACTAAACTAACAAAACGTAAAATACTTATGTTTCCTCGTGAGATCAGACTGGAGAGTCAGGACCTCGATTTAACATCTGCTGATCAAAACTACTAAACTGTTTAGAAAACTCTTTAATTAAATAAGTAATTTTTTACTGTCGATCATCAGTTGGCACCATTAACCCTTCAGAAAAAAAAAGCTTAGTTTCTGGATTTTATATGGAGTACAAGTGAAAAATTAAAGTGCGTGTATGGGTGTCTGAGCGTGACCTTTACGCACTTACCTTGATGAGTCTTAAAAAATAAAAAAAATGTACATCTCAGCTCTCAGAACTAAATGGAGTAAACAAAAACAAAGACTGTGTATCTCTGCACCATCGAATGTGGTTATAATGGAGGTCAATGGGGCAAAAACAGCCAAAAGTAAATTAGGGAGAAAAAATGAAAATCTAACAATGCATCAAAGCCAATGTTGTTACTAATCGTTCACATGTCCAAGAGTGTGATAAAAGGCATGAATCCAGCCCACAATTACTTTTCTTATTAAAAATACGTCATAGTGTGTGTGTTTTTCACCAAATCATTGACATCATTTGTCAACTTGGCAATTAAAGAGTTAAAATGCTGTCATTTTTCTAAACAATTTAGTAGTTTTAATCAGGAATGAGGTTAATTAACAAATGTATGCAAAAAAATTGAAAAAAATCCCGAAAATAACAAAAGAGTAGTAAATTTGAGCAGTGCACAAGGGTTAATCTTTTTTTCAAAACACAAATGAATGAGAAGAACATCTATGCCAACTGCTCTGTCTTGATATAGTATATCAGACATAAACTGCAGTGGCTATACTTTTTAAAATTAGGGATAATATTTATAATAATAAATCAACTTTTTCCATTCCTGTAATTTTATCTCTGACATAAACACAAACATATGAACACAAGTATAACATTCTCATCTCCCTCTCTCACTACAGGCGTAGATTCCTCGAAGGGTACACGTTGTTCCCCAGAGAAATTATATTTGGGCCTTCAGATGGGTGTAGTGGGTGGGGAATGCCGGTCCCTAACATTAGCCTCGAGTTTAAAAATAACCTCTCATCACATGAAATCAATAACAGCACTTAGATGTGACGGGGCTGCGTGTTCGCAAAGTCAGGCCCCTCCAGGATTATCGCACTACTTGGCATGTGTAAGCGACACCGTCACTTTCACCTGGACCTCAGGAAAATCCGCACCATGGTAAAACGGAAACGCTAACATGGTGGCGATGAGTTTGTCAACTAGCAATATTCCAGTTTCTCTGCTCCTGTTGTGTTGCAGTTAGTGTGGTATAAAAACACCTTGATATGCTTATGGTGACATTATTCTGACTATGCGTGAAAAAACAAAAAGTATGATCATCTACATTTTGGCCATGATTTTTTTTTTAATTAACAAATCATATTTATAATAAAGGTCTATTTATTATCAGCAATTTGAATCGGTTTACAAAGAAGAAAGCACAAACAGTTTATGCACTGAGTGAGAGAGCATCTGTACTGGCAGACTGATAAAAAAAACCTGTACATTTACACAGACATCACCTTTATGCTCTAAAATTGCAGGTTAAATACACTTACTGGCCACTTTATTAGGTACACCTATTCAACTGCTCGTTAACGCAAATTTCTAATTAGCCAATCACATGGCAGCAACTCAATGCATTTAGGCATGTAGACATGGTCAAGATGATCTGCTGCAGTTCAAACAGAGCATCAGAATGGGGAAGAAAGGTGATTTAAGTGACTATGAATGTGGCATGGTTGTTTCTGAGACGGGCTGGTCTGAGTATTTCAGAAACTGCTGATCTACTGAGATTTTCCTGCACAACCATCTCTTGGGTTTACAGAGAATGGTTCAAAATAGAGAAAATATTCAGTGAGAGGTAGTTCTGTGGGCACAAATGCCTTGTTGATGCCAGAGTTCAGAGGAGAATGGCCAGACTGGTTCGAGCTAATAGAAAGGCAACAGTAACTCAAATAACCACTCGTTACAACCGAGGTATGCAGAGGAGCATCTCTAAATGCACAACACGTCCAACCTTGAGGCGGAGGGGCTACAGCAGCAGAAGACCACATCGGGTGTCACTTATGTCAGCTAAAAACAGAAAACTGAGGCTACAATTCGCACAGACTCACAAAAATTGCACAATAGAAGATTGGACAAACGTTGCCTGGTCTGATGACTCTTGATTTCTGCTGCGACATTCGGTTGGTAGGGTGAGAATTCAACAACATAAATGGATCTACCCTGCCTTGTATCAATGATTCAAGATGGTGGTGGTGTAATGGTGTGGGGAATATTTTCTCGGCACACTTTGGGCCCCATAGTACCAATTGAGCATCATGTTAATTTCACAGCCTACATGAGTATTGTTGCTGACCATGTCCATCCCTTTATGACCACAATGAACCCATCTACTGATGGCTACTTCCAGCAGGATAATGCGTTAGGTCATAAAGCATGACTTATCTCAGACTGATTTCTTGAACATGACAATGAGTTCACTGTACTCAAATGGCCTCCAGTCACCAGATGTCAATCCACTAAAGCACCTTAGGGATGTGGTGGAACAGGAGATTTGCATCATGGATGTGCAGCTGACAAATCTGCAGCAACTGTGTGATGCTATCATGTCAATATGGAACAAAATCTCTGAGGAATATTTCCAGTACCCTGTTGAATCTATGTCACGAAGGATTATGGCAGTTCTGAAGGTAAAAGGGGGTTTAGCCTGTAACTATGCAAGGTGTACCCAATAAAGTGGCCAGTGAGTGTATGTGAGTTTATAAAAAACTTATATTTTATTGTAACTTTAACTTAATTTGATTATAATGCAATAATGTGCTCCTTTTGGAAAGCTGCTTTGAAACAATAATTACAGTAAAAAGAGCTATACAATTAAACTAGAATTGAATAAAAGCCATGACATGTATATCAGCTTTCTTGGAAAGACGCTCTGTCAGACATTTAGAGGATCGGAACCAACAGTTGCGTTATTACATTTATATAATGTCACCAGGGTGTTGTGCAGATAATCTGCATTTGCTTGGAGAGTAATATGAAAGGGGATGAATAATGGTGAACCATTATTGTTTTAAAGCAAAGTTGCAAAGTCGAATGTTTCACTTTTTACATTGATGTGGCAGAGGAACATTCTGTTCAATATGCAAATACAGTCTCAGACGCAGTAATTTCATTGGCTGTTATGCTTGTTGACACCTTTAACTTGGCAGGTTGTCACAATCAAATTTCATGGGTTAAGTTTTATGACTTTTGGCCCTGATTGCTTTCCACAGAGTAATTGTAAACCAGTCATTACATATGTGCTCTAGAAAGCTAAAGGGTGAAGATACATATTGCAGCACTGCTAGCATGAGGATATATTTACAGTGTGTGTGTGAGTGTGTGTGTATATTTTTATAAACAGTTCAGATGCAAAACCTAAGTGCCATCTAGAATTTTCTTCTACAATGAGCATTTTTCTCTGCCTAATGTTCAATTATTTCATGTTAAGAACGATAAAAATAACCTATTCTTTGCCATAAAAGTAAAATTTCTGAGCCTGCAAAATAAAATTAAAACGGCACTTTGAGGTTTTTGAATCTGAATTCTTTATATTTGTGTGTGTGTGTGTGTGTGTGTATGTGTATATATGTGTGTGTGTATATATATATATATATATATATATATATATATATATATATATAGGTGAAGTCAGAATTATAAGCCCCCCTGAATTAATTTTCACCATTTCTAAACATAAGTTTTAATAACTCATTTAAAAATTGTCAAAGGGGGGCTAATAATTCTGACTTCAACGGTATATTATTCTGAAAAAAGCATTACAAATATAAACAGAGCTTGCAATGAAGAGATTTTTTTTAATCAAGGATGCAGATGTGTGCACTTTCATTTGTGTTTCTGCTACTTTGTGCTCCAAGTATAAAAGTGTTGTTATTAGGTATGTTGATGTAATATTAAAAACTTAAGATGCATATGATGCTATTATCATAACAAGTTCTGTAAAGTTCTATAAAAAATGTTGCACAGTTGTATGCATTTAAAAACTGTTTAATAGTTAATAAAGCTGACACATCAAGGCAAAAGACTGCACTTGCATTGAACTGGTAATGTCAAAAGTCACATAAACATTTCTTTGTGTATAAACGTGTTATAGATTTCTGCGGATTTTTAGCCCATCATTAATTCTTTTTATCTTCTTGAGTAAATGTGTAAATCTTAATTTATTCAGTTTTTATTCAGTAATTAATTACTTTATTTCATATATTAAGGTTTTAATTATGATACTCTGCTGGATACTCCCAAAATAATTCCGCAGATTTTTGCCAAAATTCTCTGCAGAAATAGCAAAAAACGTCCGCAGATTCCGTCTGGCCCTGAAAATAACTTACAGTAACAGTCCAAAAACTAGTACAGCCAAATATATATGTCATAGAAAAACATTAACCCCTTGATGCACAAGCTGTAAAATAGATACAGAAAAAAAATACACTTAGACGGGTCATTTTAGACCCATGTAGAGCATCAAAGGGTTAAATACAAATTTTAAAAAAAAGAGGAAAAATTTTATTTTGTAATCATTACAAAATAAAATGTAAAAATTAAGTTGAAACTTTGTAGGTTGCAATTTTTTTTTTAGATATTTTGCTTGAATTTAATTGCATTATCTTTCAATTTCTAAATATGTTTGTTGACTAGTATTATTTTAAAATATACATCCGTTTAATAAATCTGTTTTAAATGCACCAAAATACACTGCCTATATTACCCGAGAAATGGTTACAAATATTCATTTTCAAATTGGTCTGTACTCAGTTATGCTGAGTACTGTATATGTGTTTAATTTTTATTGTTAATTTCATTTTATTTATGTATAACTCGGTATTCTCCTATATTACAGATCAATAATAAAGAACCAGAATACTGGAACATGCGGTAATGCTGCCATCTAGCGTTCAATGTTGCCATAAACCAAGCTCCTGAATCAACAATAAATAAATAACTTGTTTTTATTTAAAAAAATAAATAAAATCACAGTATTTTGATGGTAACTGCAGGAACAGTCATAAATGTCTTCAGTTTTCACATTATCTTGACCAAATGGCTATTACATAAATTGTTTAAATTAGATTTGCTATTACATGACTTTCCCAATTACAAGCCGATTTTTTTTATTTGACTTTGGGTGTTACTAAAATTTGTTTGCAAGCGATGTGAAAACGCCACCTTATTTTGCATCGTGAAACATTAGATGTTATGTTATAGACCAGTAGTTCTCATACTTACTTCACCAAGTACCACCTGAGTAAAAAATTGTCTCTCCAAGTACCCCATAATGACCAGTATTGAAATACAGAGTACGTATTCGGCTTAATTAAGCAGCTACAGCTACGCACAGTTCAAAAACGTGGCAGATTAACTCCTATTGTGAATATTTATTATTGTCAGCCACTTTTAACATTATTAATAGTTTATACATTAACTAAAACATTAAAAATAATTAAAACATCAATGTGTGCTTTTAAAAGTTAATTAAAAATGGGACTGTTCCTAAAGTAAACAGAAAGCTGCTGTGCTTAAATGCAAAGTATTAACATAGTAGCCTATTCATCAAAACCTGTAAATGTGCCTTGGACCTCAGAAATATCATCATATTCATATATAAACTTTGATAAATTTTGAAATATATGGTACATGTTATATATAATTTATTTTATATCTTTGAAATCTAGACATTAACTTGCATTTTAAATATATGATTTATATTTATATATTTAAATTAGAAATTAGATCTGCTTACTGCGCATTAGAGTAGGCTTTGTGTGTCAGAAAAGCTATTAAACTATAGCTGTCAACATTAGGATATAATAATACAGGATATGCCCCCAACAACCATTACAAATAGGCTATGGGAAAAAAATTGCTTTAAATGATAGAATACATAACAAACAGTAAAAAATTTGAAATAAAAGGTTTAGCCTATTAAAATCAATTTACTGACATCTGTGTTATCGTATGCGTTAAAAGTGTGTTAATTTTTTTACTTTAATTATTCAGCAATTCCTCCATGTACTACTGGAAGGAAGCCTGCGTACCAGTGGTACACCAGTTTGAGAACCACTGTTATAGACCATTTTGAGGGATGTAAACAAAAACAGCGGTCCCAACATATTTGCTGTTTTACATTTTTTATTTCTAAAGATTCCAATAAGAGCCACAGATTGATAAATAATTTTATGATAGCCATTTTAACATGAAGTTATGATTGAAATAGTTTAATAACAAACAGGAAATGTTCATGGGTCAATGACATGACCATGGGGCGATAAGCGTTTTCAAGGTATACCTCGGTTTGAAAAAGTCAAGGTTTTAAAAGTCAAAATCTTCTGCTATATCGTCCTAAGGTATGTATTTGATTTTTTTATTTACGACAACCTTATCTCAAGCAGAAAATATATCCAAAGATGCCATTTTAAAGTGTAAAGAAGTTTGTGTTTTTGGATCTAATGAAAACAGCAAAAGTTGATAATTTATTTAAATTATTTAGCCGGACATGTTTATGGTTACAAAATATTAAAAACGTTTCTCAATATAAAATAAAGGCTATATTGTGTTCAAAGGGGAACAAAGCTTTTGTTTTTCCCCAGACATAAAAAACATTGTATAGCCGTAATCACAATACCGCGAAACCGTGATATTTTTATCCAAGGTTTATCATACCGTCAGAATCTTTTACCGGCCCATGCCCATCATGACCACACTGAAATGGTCTATAGGCCAAGAACTAGAAGATGCAGTAAACGATTTTACGATACAAACAGTGATTTAGCCTATACTATGAAAAAAAATAACTGCAAGATGATGAGAGTATTTCCCAGAGATGGGTTGCGGAAGGGCATCTGCTGCGTAAAAACTTGCTGGATAAGTTGGCGGTTCATTCCGCTGTGGCGACCCCGGATTAATAAAGGGACTAAGCCGACAAGAAAATGAATGACGAGAGTAAATTCCTCACAACTTTCAACTTAGGCAAAAAATGACATGGTAAATACACATAAAAGCAGGTACACGATTCAAGTTCGGCTACATGTGAACGTACTGTAAGACACCCCTCCTTTGAAACCAGTGGTCAGTGAGTTCAAGAGAAAGTGTGCGCGTGGCCGCGGCTCTCTCAGCACGCGCACGGAGGCGCAATGAAATACCAGAGTGCGCTCTTCCAGACATCACTAAGACCGCAACAGATTTACGTGGATGAGGCACTCGATCATATAACACAAATAAACGAGCCTTCCTTCCACATACCAAAGGAGTAACGTCTGTTTATTAATTTTTTAAATATGAAATTCACAGAAACGCGCAAGTGACCTTGGGAATCGCAGGACTTTTCGGAAGTTTTGAACATCAATACGCGTTAGACACGCCACGGAAAAACTCGACATGAATGTTTCTCACGGACTACTTAACCGGACGATCTCCACAGTGAAGCATCCTCTGGACGCCGGTCGAGGATGCTGCAACTTCTCGGTGATCACCAGCGACGGGTTCGGTTCACCGATCCAGGACGAGCGCGAACAGTTCATCACGCGTCTGGTGCAGATAGCGGTGCTCTGCGTGCTCTCGCTGACTGTCATTTTCGGCATCTTCTTCCTCGGATGCAATCTACTGATAAAGTCAGAGAGCATGATAAACTTGCTGGTGGAGGACAGGAGACCTTCTAAAGACGCGGAAATTATTATGATCGCTGCATGAGTGGAGCAGACTGCGTGATCATCACCAGTGACTTTCCTTACACAAACTCATCTCTTCATGCATGAAAGTCACCAGCTGGTTTGAGTTTCACACCAGTGCTGAATGGATTTTTATAAAAGGTAGCCTATATTTCATCTTGGATCTGAAAAACATTCATGTTGCAGATGTAAAATGTAAAAAGTTTGTCTTACATGTTTGTCTTCATGGAGGAACACCGAGGGCAGAGAAAGATCCAGATTCATTACTCCAGGATGGATCAGTTGGAATTGAGAACAATGTCACTTGTTTTATACACATTGGACGAATTGATTAATGTTTGGCATGTATCGAAATGAATGGATTTTCAATGGGTTAAGGAAATATGATTGTATTAACTTGCATGCAAAATATATATTAAAAACTGATTCAAATGTTATGATTATGCATTCAGCATTTCTGGACTTTTTCAAACAATGTTTGACAGCAATGAGCAAAAAACACTCCAAATTTATAAACACAGCATGTATATAGTATATATTTGCAATTAAGAGAAATTTGATTTGTGCATTTGCTTCATTGATTAATAAGAGATATTTTTGTGTGTTTAATATGATTGTAAACATGCATGCAAAATGGATTAAAAACAAATGCAAAGATTCTGCAGTCGAAATGAATGTGCCTACAGAATCTTTAAATAAAAAACATCTACATGTTCAGTTTTTTCACCTATTAGGCTACCATCTTGACGGAATTTGTTGTCGATGTTCAACTTTACAACCAATTTTAAAAACAAAACAAAGTAGTGTCCAAATTATAGTTATTGTTTTAAAATGCAAATTCAGACAATATAAAGCCTATTCATCATTTTTTGTTGGTTACTAAAATCAGTTTGAAAAAGAAACCACCATCTTACTTTTCAACGAAAAACCATAAATTCATTAGCTGCTGTGTAAAAGTCACAAAAAAAAAACATTTTAGGTAATGAGGACCAAATATCCTCTGTACATCAGCAGGTTAACCAAGCTGTCATCACATTTCAGGTTAAAGTACAGTGTTTTAAAAATGTAATTATTAATTAGTCTAATTATATTGCAGGTCGTTAGAAAATGTTCCATCATAAAGTCAGCAGAGTAAGAATGCAAAGCTCTAAGAGAAAATAATGAAAAAACAAATGATTAGCAGAAAGTTTAGATGATAAACAAGCGAACTATAGTTTTAAATTAAACAGTTTGGTGCAGATCACTCACATAATTTACAAGATTTGGTGGACTACTGAAATATCTGTAAATATAATACAACTATTAGTACCTGTACTTTATGTAAAATATGGTTCAGTTTTGTGCTCTTGAGATGTGATGAACTCTAAAACTTCTTAGCAGTGTAAAATGCATACATTTCACATACTTACATACATACAAGGCATATACAGCATAGGTATATTTAATTTTGTTAGTAAAGTTTGTTTGTTTGTCTTTATTAATCCCAAAAGGAAATTTGTCACAGCAAAGCTCTCCATAATAAAGGTAAATAAAATAAGTTACATTTATATAAAAATAATAATAAAATTTCATTCATACTGCACTCTTAAGTTTCAAACAACGAGTAGACACTTGTCCATATGTAATAACTATTACAATTCAGCATAATTCATCTGGTATGACTTTGGTTACAATCTGATCACTGTTGGCAAAAATGACTTCCTGTATCTTTCTCTGTAACACCGGGGTTAAATTAATCTTGCACTAAAAGAACTTACACATGCTGCACGTGGTTCATCATACTGACAAATTCGTCCATCATTCAATCATGTGCAATCTCTTCTATAGTGGGTAAAACACACCCCACAACAGAACCTGTGTTGTTTTGTTAGGAAACACCCAACGCCTTTCCTTCAAATTCTGTTAGCAGACACTGTGGTTGGTAGCTGGTTCTGTCTAAAAACAGATGGTTGATGTTAACATTTTAAACTGCAGCAACATGGTTTTCCATCAACAAGCACTTAAAATGTCAGAAAAGATGTCAGCTGTTTATTATGACATTGTGCTGACTCACCAACTGCCTTTCCACATAAAACCACTGGCACATTTTAAGACCACATTTTTACACACAAACACCAAGTGAACTGCAAACACTGGATGAAAAGGATAAGTATGACGTTTTAGGCAAAGTGTGATATTACGTAATGCAACCTAAGGCCCTCTGTACTCTAATTATATTAACAAATGTATAATGTGCAAGAAAAACAGTCTTATTTTAACTTGCTTTAACAAAATCCCAGCGCAGTTCTTAAACCCAAACGTGAGAGTAACACAATGGAGATGTTGCATAATTCCCTAAAATCTGTTGGATTACATATTATCCTCAGTATTTGTACACAGACTAAAAGCATGACATCATAAAACACTATTCACCGCTGTGCATGTGACAGCTGAAAACGTGCCAAAGACGTTACTACAATCACTGCCTTAAAACAGATGGTGCAGAAATACATGAAATGCAGGACAAAGAGCCATAATCTAAATTTAAGATTAAGGCTGCATGGTATATCAGTGACCCCAATCCTACAACATAAGACCCCAGCCGGACACATGTAACTGATCACAGCGCTTTTCCTAAAGCTTGTAATGCTTGGCTATATGCTGCTTTCTGATTTCATTTAAAACATGAGCCAAATATATTTAATGCTTGATAAGTAGGAAAGGCTGTCAAGGCCTAGATTAGACATTTTTAAAAGAAAATTATATTTTTATTTATTAAGGGTTTATTAAATTGATCAAAAGTGACAGTAAAGTCATTTAACAAATTGATGTATTTTTATTATTCATCATTATATTCTTGTTCAAAGATTTGTGAAAAACGACATTCCCCCTTAAGCAGACATTTATTTTTACTATGTACAATGATAAGAAATGTTTAAATCAAGCCCTAGTGAAGCTAATACGGAACTGAAATTGCAATTCATCAAAATTCCGCTAGTTCTGGCTCCATAATAAAGCATATTTCTATTGAGCCCACTGTTAAAATGGGCAAATTTACAGCAGAAACAAAAGGTGTTTACAGCCTGGTACAGTCCACACCACCTGTTCCACAGCTAAAATTAATGCAGAGTTTCTTTCTTTCTTTTGACAATAAATAAATAAATAAATAAATAAATAAAAAATTGGTCATTGCGAGCACTGGGCTGTTGGTCCAAAAACTCTCAAACCCGTGACAGCTGCAGTGTCACACTGATTGACCACAGAGATTCTTGTCCATTTGTCTTTAGTGGATGTCAAGCATTTATGGGGACTTGAATGAGCGAGTGAGGATGTAAAGATGCAATATTAAAGGTGCTTCGTATGGAGGGTTTCAGTCATATCAGAATAGCTCACTCTTGCAAAATACATGAATACTGAAAAGTTTTGCTGACAATTATCTGTCAAATTAGGCACATTTAGTTTTAATATTTAAAAAAGTTGAGGTTTTAAAATTTTGGCTAAAAGGTTCCTACGGTTTTCCCAGAAAAAAATGACACTTTGTGGCTGGAAGGGCATTCGCTGCGTAAAAACTTGCTGGATAAGTTGGCGGTTCATTCTGCTGTGGCGACCCCAGTTTAATAAAGGGACAAAGCCGGCAAGAAAATGAATGTTCCTACAATATATATTTACTGCGTTTATGACTATTTTATGTTTCTCAGTTTTTAGGGCAACAGTATCTCTAGCAGAAAATGATTTAAGCAATTTACAGTTTCAAAATATTGTAAATGTTTCTTAAAATTAAATATTTGTTCAATGGGGGGAAAAGAAGTTGTTTTTTAACCGAGATATTTAAAATATCACAGTATTGTGATTACTGCTCTATGTTCTATTTTTTTGTCAAAGGTTATCATATCATCAGAAATTACCCCATGCCGGATTAATAAATCTATAACTGATATATATGCTGGGTTATTTCAACTTAATTTGGACAAAACTAACTGCTGGGTAAGTTTTTTTTTTTTTTTTACAACTAACACACACACACACCCACACACACGTAGTCTCCCATCCAGGTACTGACCGGGCGCAGCCCTGCTTGGCTTCCGTGGGTGACCATGTAAGAGTTGCAGAAAGCTAATTGCCGACCTGCATGCCAGTGGATGTTGATAGAAACCAAAGAAATACATATATGCAAAGAAAACAAACCTAATAAGATTACAAATTAAGTTATGTGTATTAAAATGTAATGAGACAGGGAAAAAGTATTGAACACATGAAGAAAGAAAGGCAGTGAAAGCTCAGGCAGAATCTGAATTCCTTTAGAAGTTATTCAGTAATCCTCTGCCCTTCGTCATTGTAAATTAATATTTGCTGCTTTAGTCTAACATCTACATTTTTAGGATGATTTAGATGAAACCAAAGTGGACTTTTCAGCAAGATAATGATCCAAAACACAGCCAAGGAAACTCAGCTTTCAGAGGAAGAAAAGCAAGCTGTAGAATGGCCCAGCCAATCACCTGACTTGAATCCAATAGAGAATACAAATTAAAGATCAGATTTTATAGACGAGACCCACAGAAACATCAAGAGTTTTACACTGTTGAAGTCTGTAAAGAAAATCTCAATGCATGTGACTTCATTCTTCATATGAGAGTCATCTTTAAGCTGCCATCACTAAAAAAGTCTTTTAGATAAAGTGTTAAATACATTTCAGTATTTCAGTGCTTTCTCCTTATGCAAATTCATTACTTTGTTTTATTTTTATGTTTGTATTGTTTGGCTTTTTACCAAAATCTGGTTCAATTCCATGTCAACATCAGCTTCTTTAGAACTATTTTTCCCAGGAAACAACATGATGCATTCATAACTTAATTTCTCCACTGTATGTTATTTAAATGTAATTTTATAAAATGTCAAT
Source organism: Danio rerio (assembly GCF_052040795.2). NCBI lineage: Eukaryota > Metazoa > Chordata > Actinopteri > Cypriniformes > Danionidae > Danio > Danio rerio. The sequence continues at coordinate 35,167,002 of NC_141043.1, read as the reverse complement.
ATTTGACTCAACTTTGGGTTAATGCAACCCAGCATTTCTTATGTGCCAGATTCTTCATGCACTTTGTTTAAATATTTAAAACACTTCGCAGCTATGAAATAACGAATTCACATTGATTTTCGCAATATGTCCAGTTGGATTCTGCCGTCTATGCATATCTTATTTTTCTCCTTACAAATATCACAAAAACCATGATGACTGAGCTTAAAAAAAATGCCAGCCAGCCACGGGATCTCATGAATTTTCCCCAGCGAGGCACTGAATGATTGATGCCGTGATTGCTTTATATTTCTTCGGCTCTTCTTTAAAGATAGAGGGAGAGCGAGTGCTAGCATGGATGAAAGGAATGGAAGAAAAGGTCACTCCCGGTGGTAGTGACTGTCAGACAGCGGTACGGTCCTGAGAAGTGACGTGGCATTACAAACTGACAGAGCTAGAGAAAGGCTATGGAACAGGGGAAATGTCAGAGCGAAAAGAGTGGAAGAAAAAAAAAACGTGAGGTCTTACGATACATGCTAGCAAAACAGTAAAAGAAGGACAAGACAGAACACAGCTACCTTAATCGGTTACGCAACGAGCAATTGTGTAAGACACAGAAATAATCTCAGACTTTAAAGTGATTTTTCAGAAGACAAATATTCTGAAGTCACTGCTTGCCACCAATCCTCAGAGACTTTCACTGACGAAGCGTAATTATAACTGTGCCCTAAACTACTTTGAGGTGAATCCAGAACCATTATGCCATCTACATGTATGAAATCTCGTCTTTTTAAATAGCATCTGACAGCTTTACTCCCACAAGTAATCAGTATTTTTATTCGTCGTTGACAGCTGTTAAACAAAATCAAGGGTCTGCCGAAAAAGCCACGAGGGACAAGGCCTAAAAAAGCTTCTCTGGAGACAAACTGCATGACTTGGGAGGAAAACTTGCTGCATTTCATTACAGCATCTCATAACATTAGTTTTCCTTACTAACATGCAAACCTCATTCAGAAGCAAGCTCTGGAAGAGGGAAGTTATGATCATCATTGATGTGTTTATACATTTTGTTTGCTTTCATTGTCGGCACTAAGAGTACAAGACTGATAATTCCCCTTTTAGGATTTTTTTACCCCTATACAAGATGATCAGAAAAAATATTTGTATTGAATACTGATGAAGCAATGTAATGTGGTATATACACACACAGACCTTTAATTTCAATCAGCCAACCTCAGCGCTTCCAGTGAACTGCCTTTCCATTATAAAACTGCCACGTTTAAGATCTGATTTCTTTTTAAAAAAAACAATAATATTCACTTATTGATAAATATACGATATGAAGTGGGTCTCTGACCGGAAAATAAGCACTGTTAAATTCCAATTCCCACCACTATGTCTTTAAAATATGGCAGTTTATTTTACCCCAGTATTTTCAATAGAGTTTCTAAGCTTACCTACTAATCATAATGATGGTCTTTTATCTCATTTTATGATTTAAAAACTAAATTAATGCTTAAGTCTATTTAACTGGATGTATTGTAACTACATTACAACATTGATGCTGTAAAAGGAACCTTATGGAATTGAAAATACTCACATTTAGCTTTCACCGGCAGTTTATCATTGGCTGAAAAACACTGTGCATAGAGCGCAGTGGTGTAAAAATAAATCCAAACATGTATATATATTTAGCTGGAATATTTTCAGTTTGTCTGGATTTATTGTGGTTTACAGATATTTTGTAAATAAATAAATATTGCATGATTAGGAAAATGTTAGAAACAATTTTCAGACCTTGCTAGTCAATTTAAAGAAATAGTCCTCCCAAAAAGGTAAACTTCACTATTTACTTTAGTATTTCTTTGATAGTGTTTCAGTTTCTTTTTTTTTACTGTAAAAATTTAGGAATTTCTTTCTTCTGTCGAAGACAAAACCAGATAATCTAAAGAGTTTTGGTTTGGAAGCTATTTTCACAACTTGCTAGTAAAGTTAACGAAACAGTTCAGCCAAAATGAAAACTTCACCATTTACTCTTACTCTAGTATTTCTTAGTGTTTCTTTTGCCTTTTTTATTGTAAAACCTTTATGAATTTCTTTCTTCTGTTGAACAAGATAATCTGGAGAATGTTATTTTGGAAACTATATTCAGAATTTGCTAGTAAAAGAATTAGTTCTACAAAAAAAGTTTAACTTCCTCACCATTTCTTTTATAACAAAACGAGAGAATCTGAAAAATGTTGGGGGAAATGTAGCCATTGATATCAATAGTATGAAAAAAATACACCCTTCCAACACTCTTCAGCAGATCTTCATGTTCTACAGAAGAAAGAAATTGAAACAGGTGGATAAGTAAATGATGACAATTTTTGGGTGAACTGTGCCTTTAATTACAAAGCAAAAATTACAAAAAACTACAACTACAAATAAAAATGTAAAAAAAAAAAAAATGTAAATAAAAAAAAAATGAAAACAGTATTTTCTTGTAACATACTTCATTTAAAAAAACGTTTAGTTCATACACATGAATGCACGCACACATGCAGTCTTAGATAAAAATGACCAAAACATAAATCTGAAACATATATACATTTAGCTGAACTATTTTCAGTTTATCTGGATGTGTGGGGGTTTACTGATTTTTTGTAAATCAATTTTAAAATATAAATAAATATATTATAATAATAAATAATTAAATAAATAAGTAAATAAATAAATAAAGAACATTGCTTATTGATTAGGAAAACATTGATTTAGAAACTATTTTTTAGAACTTGCTAGTAAAGTTAAAGAAATAGTTCTCTAAAAAATTTAACTCACATTTACTCTAAATCTAGGATTTCTTTTATAGTGTTTCTTTTGTATTTGTCTTTAAATATTTTATTGTAAAAACTTTAATGAACTTCTTACTTCTGTCGAACACAAAAGATGATAATCTGAAGAATGCTGGTTCAGAAACTATTTTTAAACCTTGCTAAGTTAACAAAATAGTTCTCGCCAAAAATGAAAACTTCCTCACCATTTACTCTTACTCTATATTTCTTAGTGTTTCTATTCTCTTTTAACTCTGTTGTAAAACTTTTATGAATTCCTTTCTTCTGTCAAATATTTAGATATTTAGAAGAATGTTGGGGGAAAGTAGTCATTGATACCCATAGTATGAAAAAAAAAACACTCTTCCTCGTGTTCAACAGAGGACAGAAATTTAAACAGGTAGGAACAAGAGGATGAATACATGACACATTTCAAACACATTTTTCCATGAGCTTAGTCCCTTTATTTAATATGGGTCACCACAGCAGTATGAACTGCCAACTAATCCAGCATATGTTGTACACAGGGGATGCCCTTCCCGCTGCAACCCAGTACTGAGAAACCCCCATACACTAACATTCACACACTACGGCCAATTTACTTTTATTCAATTCAGCTATAGGGCATGTTTTTGGATTGTGGGAGAAAACGGAGCACCCGGAGGAAACCCAAGAGAACAAGCAAACACAGAAAAATGCCAACTGGCCCTGCCAGGAGTCGTCGAAACATCGACCTTCTTGCTTTGAAGTGACTATGCTAACCACCGAGCCACCTTGCCACCCACACACTTACATAAAGACTCAAAATGTGTATTAATTTTTCAAGGTTATTACATCACTAATGTTGAATAAGTAAAAGAATAATGCACTACAATAAATAATTAACCGTTACACTGAAAACCCTCTCCTAACACTAAAAGCATTCGAGGAAACCAAAATACAGCCTAATGCCATTTAAAGATCTTTAAACTGACTTTAACTCAATGATGGTTCAGTAATGGTATTATTCACACACCCACAGACGCCAAATAACAAATAAGAGGCACCATGATGTCCAAACAGTGGACCCGGTTGTTCTCTCTCATCCTTAATTCAATTGTCCGCTGTGGCTCTCAGTGCCTCTGTTTCTCATGCACAAATGCAAATGCTCTCCATGTCCTACCACGAGCCCGGGACTTTAGCCTCACATTCGGGAGCAACAGCGGCAATACCTTTCCATCACAGTCAGGACAGAGCGACCCATCACTCCAGTGGCGTGTGAGGAACAGGAAGTGACAGACTGCTTTTCCCTCCATCCCTTCCTTTTTGTTCAGTCCAATGAGTCTAAATGTGATTGACAGCAAAAGGCATTTTATGGCAGCCACAGTACAAGCAGAGCACAAGCATTTTTAACAGCACATCAAATATTGCATAACGAGATTGCGATGAGAATTGACATGTCAAGTCACTGGCTGCGTTTTATTACACGTTTTAGTTTCTGATAAAAGCTTGCCAAAGTTGGGTGTCAATAGCAAAGTCATCTGGGGTAGGCAAGTTTTTATCTTTAGATTAATTTTAGGCTGGTGTCATGGTGGTCGTCTCACAGCGAGAAGGTCGTTGGTTTGAGTCTCGGCTGGGTCAGTTGGCATTTTGCATGTTCTCCCCATGTTCGCGTGGGTTTCCTCCGGGTACTCTGGTTTCCCGCACAGTCCAAAGACATGCGCTATAGGTGAACCGATTAAGCTAAATTGGCTATAGTGTATGGGTGTTTCCCAGTACTTGGTTAAAGCTGGAAAGGCATCCACTGTGTAAAACATATGCTGGATAAGTTGGCAGTTCATTCAGCAGGCAGGCAGGGATGGATGGACAGGTGGGGCAACAAACAACTGCTGGATGAACGAACGGACAGATGGATGGAGCAACAGAGATAACTGATTGACGGAAACAAGACAGACAGTAGGATGGAGCTTAGACAACTGATGGATGGATAAAAGGAGACAGATGGACGGATGGATAGAGCAACAAAAAACTGATGGATGGACATACGGATGGATGGATGGATGAAGCAACAATGAATGGATGGATGAATAGATGCACAGATGGACAGATGGAGCAACAGAGATAACAGATGGATGGATGAATGGACAGACGGATGGATGGATGGAGCAACAGAGACAACTAATGGATGAACGGACGGACGGACAACAACGGAGACAATGGATGGATGGAGAAACAGAGACAATTGATGGAAGGATGATTGGACCAACGGATTGACAGAAGGATGGATGGACGGATGGAGCAAGAGACGACTGATGGATGGACAAATGGACGGACGAAGCAACAGAGGCAATGAATAGATGGATGAATGGACAGACGCACGGATTAATGAACTGATGGAGGACCAGAGACAATTGACGAATAGACAGACCAATGGAGGGATGGACGGAGCAATAGAGACAACTGATGGATGGACAAACGGACGGATGAAGCAACAGAGACAATGGATAGATGGATGGACAGGAAGACAAACAGACAGAAACATGGACTGACAGAGCAAACAACATTGACAACTGATAGATGAATTAAGGGGTAGAATTGGGATTGGGTCTTAGGCTTTTTATTTGAATACAAAAATTGCTTTGTGGGACATTTACACCAAGATAAACCAGTAAAACTTATTAGATTAAGATTAAACAAGATATTTCACATATTCTAAAATTGAATGATTCATGTCACTTTAACTTTAACAATACTGTTAGACTATTTTGTATTTTAAAAAACAAATAACTATATTATATTATATTATATTATATTATATTATTATAATGAATATTATTCATTAATGACTCATTCAGGTTAAATTTATTTGTAGTTTGAATGTAAGGAACTAATTGTTGAATGTTTTGCCGCTGTAAAAACTCATGGTATTTAACAGTTGCCCATAGCTCATGCTTTACACGTATTTACCATTTATGCCTTTGAATTGGTTTATTGTTTTTTTAAATTTTGGTTACACTTCATGTAAAGGTTTGTTCACAAGACCACAAGTCATGAAACCTTTATGATCATGACATGAATGTGTATGACAATTTACGCATGCTTTTATTTTATGCATGCATTTTAATGACATTGTTACAACAACTTCACAATCAAATACATCACAACCTGTCATGACAACTTGACATTATCGAGACAACAAAACTTGTCATTAATCTGTCATAAACATGAGTCATGGGGCCCATTATAATTGTGTCATAAATATTTTTCAGATCACTTTTTCAGTAGAACAAACTGTATCAATAAAATTAGTCATAATATGATAAAATTTGATTAAAAAAAATGTTAAGACAAATTTAGCTTGTACACTGTAATTGAGATTAAAACATTTTTTTTAATGATGCTATTTTAAAATTCAGGATATTTATAATGGCTTCCTGACATTCATGCTTGACAAGTTTTGTTGTTTTGGTATTGTCAAGACAGAAAAAAACAGGTCGTGATGTATGTCAAGTTGTCATAAACAATATTATCTTTGCATTAAAAATGTCGTAACAGAGAAAATGACACTTAATAAATGTTGCTCTTAGCAATTCATGACGTGTTGTCATTGTCATGATCATAATGGGTTCATAAAGGTCTTCAAGTCAAGTTTTACTGTTACTTTTTGAATTTTTCATTATAAGCTTAGAAGAATTTACTGAAAAACCAATTTGATTGTTCAAACCAAAATATGGATTGCTTCTGCTAATCAACAATCAATACTGTTTAAAAATATGATGTATAATATTCAAAAGGCAGTTTTTAGTTAATTTTATTTCAGTGCAAAAATTTGCTTTTATAAATTCAAGCTTTTTAATTCAATACTTTTGGCATTGATTTTGTTCACATGCCCTGTTAGTTTACTATGAGTGAAAGATGGAAAAATAAAACCTCACCGCCTACTCAATATTTTCACTAACTTTTAAACTCACATTATTAAATTAGAAAATCATTAACATTAATGACTTTAGTAGCTTTAGTTTTTATGGATGCACCAAAAGGGGCCTCACAAACTTTTGCTTCATGTTTAGTATCTGATTTTTACTCCAATCAATAAACCCATAGCAATATTTCGCAAGTTGTATTCACATAAAATGAAATGGAGTAGGTGATGCAAGAGACATGAAAGTAGTGCCAATTACCTAGAAGAGCTTAAACCTATTCAAACAATCAGAATCAAATATTCTAGAGAGCCATGTGATAAACTATAAAAAACCCCTTCAGAGTCTTAAACTGATGTAATCAAATTGATGCTGGAAGTCCACCCACCCGCTCTGCATGAGTCTGCTTCCCATGGGCTTCTGTCAGAAATGTCTCGCTAAACCTTTTCAAACATGAAGTCTCAACCTGCAGTCGTGCTGAGCAGCCCTTTTCACACAGCGCTAACGCAGATGGTGACCCAGACAGTACAGAGACCTCGACCTGAGCACAGAGTCCTTCAATTATCAGGCCGCATGCAAATAATGCACTTTTAATAAGTGTCCTTCCTCCACTGATTGCACCATCTGGGCTTCAAAAACACTGACAAACAGACAGTGAGAACTATTTATAGCAAATTTTGAATGCTGTAAAAGCATGACCAACATCTAAGTGCATTACTTATCCAGCATTAATTGATGTAATGGGAAAAAAATCTGGTAAAAGGCTAAGGTCTAATAAACAAAAATTAAACAAAAGATGGGGGAAATTGATGTCTAATGCACTTCAAAACAACATCAAACAGAGCTTCAATCTCTGTATCAACAAAGGTTTCTTTTTGATACTCAAAGATAATTATTTTTTTAGATAAAAACTATCAGCATAAATTACTGAGGAAAAACAACCACCAATTGTAAAAAAATAAAAAGGCTTCATTGGAACTAAAATCAATGATCAAAATCTGCAAAGTTCCATTCATATGTGCACTTAAAATACATTCATTCTCCTTCAGCTTAGTCCCTTATTTATCAGGGGTTGCCACAGTGAAATGAACCACCAACTATTCTGGCATATGCGTCACGCAGCAAATACTCTTCCAGCTGCAACCCAATACTGGGAAACACCCCATACTCTCTCTTATTCACACACACATACACCATGGCCAATATAGTTTATCTCATGTTTTTGGACTGGGGGGGGGGGTTGGGGATAGAGCATCCGGAGGAAACCCCACGTGAACATGCAAACAGACAATTTCACTGACCCAACCGGGAATCAAACCAGCAACCTTCTTGCTGTGAGGCAACAGTGCTAAACACTGAGCCAATGTCACTTAATACAGGCATGCCATAAACCAGGGGTATCCAAACTCTGTCCTGGAGGGCCGGTGTCCTGCCTAGTTTTGCTCCAACTTCCTCCAACACACCTGCCTGAGAGTCTAGTATACCTAGAAAGAGCTTGATTAGCTGGTTCAGGTGTGTTTGATTAGGGTTGGAACTAAAATATGCAGGACACCGGCCCTCCAGGACCGAGTTTAGACACCCTTGCCATAAACAAAGCAAATGAAATCCCTTTAAATGGAACCATACATTTCATGGTTTTAACAAAAAAATATCCTAGTAGGGCTGTGATATTGAAGAAAATGCAATAGCTTGCCAACTAATGTGATAGTATATCCGTTATAATTAAATCTTTTAACATGTTACAAACTTTATTATTTCAGGGAAAAGCAAGCATCACTGCAAACTCTGGAAGTGAACAGCCATGATTTTCTGAATAAAACAGACATATTACCGATGCAAACAAACAAAAATAGATCATATCACCACTTTGCTCAACAGTTTTATCCACTTGAAAACAAATCAAGAACAATCAGAAAAACAAAAACCCTTGAAACAGTCAAGGTACTTATTTCCAGACAAGGTTTGATTGCTTGGTCAAACAGTATTTCAGCATCCACACTAAAACAGTTTGGCAACTATACAGCATGTCCGCTTTGCTTGATTGCTGAGATGTTTTGCCATGTAACTACACAGTCTCATGTGTTGAAAATTCTTTCAGAGGGTGTGCTAATGAAAGAGACACAAAAATACTTTATATTAAATAACTCATTTATTACAAACAATTGCAATATTTTAATACTTTAAATACACTACCTGACAAAAGTCTTGTCACCTAACCAAGTTTTAGAAACAAGTGGATCATTTGGTATCAGAAGTGCCTAATATGAAAGGCAAAGGCCTCTAAATCAAGCATATTTTCCAAAATAAAACATGATCATAAGGCAGCGCATTGGTGCAGTAGGTAGTGCTGTCGCCTCACAGCAAGAAGGTTGCTGGTTCGATCCTCTGCTCAGTTGGCGTTTCTGTGTGGAGTTAGCATGTTCTCCCTGCGTTCGCGTGGGTTTCCTCCGGGTGCTCCGGTTTCCCCCACAGTCCAAAGACATGCGGTACAGATGAATTGGGTAGGCTAAATTGTCCGTAGTGTATGAGTGTGAGTGTGAATTTGTGTGTGGATCTCCCGCAGAGATGGGTTGCGGCTGGAAGGGCATCCGCTGCGTAAAAATGTGCTGGATAAGTAGGCGGTTCATTCCGCTGTGGCAACCCCAGATTAATAAAGGGACTGAGCCGACAAGAAAATGAATGAATGAAAACATGATCATGCCTGGATTTTTTATTATTTAATTAGAACAGTAAGGTCTGACTATATATTCTCTACTGTGCTTAGACAAACGTCTTGAAATAATGTTATGTCATGGTGCAGTGGAAAGCGTTCTTGCAGAACTTAGAGTACATCTAGGTTCTTTGGATTAATCTTCAAAGACTCCTCTATCTTACCCCAGACATGCTCAATAATGTTCAAACTGGTGAATAGGCTGGCCAGTCCTGGAGCATCTAGACCAGGGGTCACCAATCTCAGTCCTGGAGGGCCGGTGTCCCTGCAGGATATAGCTCCAACTTGCCTCAACGCACCTACCTGGATGTTTCAAGTATACCAAGTAAGACCTTGATTAGCTTGTTCAGGTGTGTTTGATTAGGGTTGGAGCTAAAATCTCCAGGACACTGGCCCTCCAGGAACAAGTTTGGTGACCACTGATCTAGACCTTTTCTGCCTTCAGAAAATGATATGGAGGCACAAGTATGAGGAGCGCTATCCTGCTGAAGAATTTGCTCTCTCCTGTGGTTTGTAATGTAATGGACAGCAGAATGTATTGACACCTCAGGCTAATGATGTTGCCATTCAACTACACAGTTTCAATTTACTATGATCTTTTATGTGAAGCTGCTTTGACACAATCTACATTGTAAAAGCGCTACACAAATAAAAGGTGAATTGAATGCTGCAGATCTCTCACATGCCCCCATACTGAAAATGTAACCCCAGGCATAAATTTTCACCATTTGTGATGATTGGGATGCACTTCAACATGATTCATCAGAAAAAACGACTAGCTGCCATTTTTCCAAATGATCAACTAGAAGTCAAGTTATTATTTGTTGCTCTTACAACTGGGATCGACGACAAAAGTCTTGTCAGGAAATGTATATAGCAAAATCCTATAACTTGGAATAAAAATGTAAACCTATATGCATTAAATATGAAGAAATCTTTTTTTCTTCCCAAATGAGAACGTGATGCCACCTGATGCACATGCAATAACCATTTGCTTTAAATCCAGATTTGCAATGCTGTGACTCACCTCACAGCTGGATGGTTTGGTTCATGCCCTATTCATGACCCTTTAACAGACTTTTTTTTTTTGAAACATGCACATTTTACAAGTTCCCTAGAGTTAAACAATTGAGAAATACCATTTTTTGAATTCATCCAGCCAATCTTTAAATCTGGCGGGAGCACTTTTAACTTAGCATAGATCATCGAATCGGATTAAAGCATTAGCATCTCCATCAAAAATAAAAATGAATAAATAATCATTTAAAAAGATAAATTTTCCCATTTTAGATTGACACAGATACATTGTTGACCAAGACCAGTGATAACTATTGGCTTCATAGGCCAAAATAGCCCAAAACAATACTCTTAATCTAGCGTAATATACAAGGAACTTTGCTGCTGTTGCGCACACACACTGTGCAGACTGCTGCAGACTCAGCATGGCAGCAAAGTTCCTTAATTATTACTCCGAAATGAGAGTATAATTTCAGCCATATTAGCCTTGAAAATACCAACTTTACTTTTCCTGTCAGGTGTACTATATAATGTAACAACAGTAGAGTCAAATTTTAAACTGGAGAGTCATCTTAAACTCTTTGGTCATTTAGGATGATAACGGTCTAATCTGATTCAATTATCTATACTATGCTAAGCCAAAAGTGCTACTGCCATACTCTAAAGACTGGCTAAATGGATTTTTTTAAAGGGTAAAAACTTTAGAGAAGTTGTAAAATTAGTAAAATCTCCTTTAAAGTACCTATAGGGAGAAATATTGTCAATAATAAATTACAATTAAAGCAGGTGGCCTACGCAAAAAGACAAAAATGTGAAAATACAATCTAATCCACAATGAAATTCAACCAAATTACTACTATTAGTCCAATAAACAGAAACCTAATCTGCTTTTACACTGAAAAAAGTGTTGCATGCAGAACTGTTGCAAACAATTTATTTGTGTTGAATTTAAACAAATTAAATTGAACAAACTTCAACTTAATTTGTTTGTTTAAATTCAACACAAATAAATTGTTTACAACCACTTAACGTAAAAAAATTGAGTAAATCCAAGGAATCATGTTTGAATAGTTTTTTTCAGTGTAGGCACTCCCCATTAAACTACAAACTGAAGAATCATTCTAGACTCTTTGGTGATTTGAGTAAGATGCTAATGATCTAATCTGATTCAATCATCTATGCTAAACTAAGAGTGCTCCCACCATACTCAAAGATTGGCTGAATGAATAAAAATAAATAAAAAAAACTAATAAAAGTCTCAAGTTGTTTTACAATTAGCCCATTTTCCAAAAATTAAATTTCCTTTACAATACCCAAGGAGAAATACTCTCCTAGGGCTTAGTGGCCACATACGTGGACAGCACAATTTAGCTCGTCTTGTGTTTTAAATTTTGTTACAGACACAGTGTCATTCTGCAACTGTTTTTCAACATATTATGAAATGTCCCAAACACTATTTTAAGTGTCCAAAATGGGCAAAAAATATTGTTTTTACTGATAGTCAAAACATGTCCAAAAATATGTGTGTGTTAATGCATTAAAAAACGGTCAGGAAAAACTGCTGTGTTTAAGGCAAAAATAAAGAGTTTTATTACACAAAGGTGACTGTTTTATGGAAATATGAATAACGAGTCCACATATATAAAGATTGCTTTTCTCTATTAGTACATCATATCAAATATGAAATTTGGGTTTTATTCTAATTAGGTTCCAATAAGCCCAAATGGCAAAGAGAAATAAAAAAAATGCATATAAAAAACAGCTTCGGCCTTAAGAGGAAAGCAGATGCACTACGCAAAGTGTCAAAATAAACCCAAATCACTCTCTGATGTAACTGTAAAATGCCGGCAGAACGTAAAGGCACAGGCTGATAGCTTTACTCTCTGGGGAAAATTAATTGAAGGACAGAATACATTTGCACCTCATGAATAGTCTACAGCATCCCAGAGAAAAAAAAAAACAAAACAAGATACAGACTCATACAGCACTATACTTTCTATTCTAAAAGATCTAGGAACAGCCTATTAAGTCAACACCCAGACAAATAAGAACACAATTGTGCATTATTTTTCTTTTCAGCATTGCTGATGGGTTCGAGCGACCCATTTCCAGGCAGCTCCACACATTCAGCAGAGTGTCATTGATGCAGGACTCGGGCTAATGATGAACTGACATGCTCGTGTCAAAGCACAAAAAGCTGTGTTCGAGAGATTACAGTATGACGCTGGGTAATTTCAGCATCTGTTGGAGGGGAGAAAACCAGATGCAAATGAAGGCTCTTTATTGTCAGTCACGTTGCAGCTTGTCTTGTGTGTAATCTAGGATTTGTCTCTGCATTCGGATCTGGTTTAGTTACAGCTTAAGATTAAAGAATTGAGGAGCAGGGCAATATCGTATCCCATATTAATGAGCTAGGAGAGAAAAACTCTGTGGTGAAATAGGCTTTTTCACTTTTATCATTTCCCAAATAGGATTTCACAAAAACATTATTAAAAAATAAATGTATTGCTGAAGAGTTCAATGTTTTTGTTAAATAATTACACTGGATATTAAAGCAAAAATGGTTTTAAACTTTTGGGTCAGGGATCAATTTTATTTAGTAAAGATGGATAAAATTATTTGCATATTTGTGCGTACATATATTTTTCAAATTGTATCTACCATTTATTAGTTCAAGGTTAATTCTTTTTTTTTTTTTTTTTTTTTTTTTTTTTTTTACAAATAAAACAAATAAAATGCTTAACGTGGGTAAATTTCCTGAAATTAAAACATAATTTTTAAAGTAATTGTTGATTCATTCAGCTGTGGTGACTTAAAGCAAAGTGAGGGAGTTTTAAAGGATCATGAGACACTGGAGTAAAGATACTGAAAATTCAATTTGCATCACAGGAATCTAAACAACTTAAAAACATTTAAATAGAAAATCAAGTAGAAAGTTATCAACACATTTTGTGGTTTAAACTATATTTTAAAACAAAGCATTAATAATTCTTAAAAATAAATAAATAATTCCAACCCAAACATTACAAGAAATAATTGAATAAAATGTCACTACTTTAAAAACAAATACTGAATTTAAAAAGTCTTATATGTACTGTAGGTAAGCTTCATATTAAAAATCACAAATACTCCAAAATAAAATCATACATGTGTGATCCTAAAACCACAACATTTCAGAATTATAACTGGGTTTTCTAAATACAGAGATCTGATCCATCGCTCCTGTTAAAAAAAGGATCCAAATCACTCTTAAATCACGCAACTTGACGTATGAGTGAGGTTTCCCCGCACACCGAATTAATTTACAGCCGTGTATTAACATATCTCTGTAACGCGTATAATAATTTCTGCAAGACAGGACGTGCTCAAAGCAACTGGGATTAAAAGATCTGTTGAGCTCTCTGGGATCATCAATCATAATCAAATGTGATCAAGAATGAGTTTTACAAGTTTAAAATGTTTTTAAAACAGTGCATGTTTGTAATGAATTACAGAAGTCTTTACTTGATCCTCAATGCCACGTCAGTACAATTATGGAAGACGACGCTTTGATCTCGGTTTATGGACGTTAAATCAGGTTTATTTTGTACATTATCATAACAGATATCCATACAGCAGTGGATATTGTGTATCTTGTCACATTTGCCATTCAAAAACAGTGCAAAGTTAAGTGCATGCGCTGTGTGCTTAAACTTTGTAATGACATTGTGTGTGACTTATTGTTGCAACTCCACAACAAATAATCATTGGGTAAGTTCTTACTGTACTATTTCTCACAAACGTTTTGTAAGATCTATTTCCTTCATGTCTGTCACTGTGCTGTTTATCTGATGCAGCAAAGACGGAGATTGTGGCACACTCTGACAGGCACGTGGGAACAGAAAGGGCCAGGGAGAACTAGCTTTAAAGGCACAGGCCACAAAACTCCATTGTGTTCAGAGCAGAAAATACTGTGAAAACTCCAGTATCCTGAAAGGTATAATAAATAATCTGATGGGTGTTGAGCTCAAACTTTACAGACACATTCTGTAGACAAAAGACTCGTCTTAAATATAAAAAAGGGGTAAAATAGGTGCCCTTTAACCACTAGGCTACTTGCGTCAATCAGGTTTTATACATTTAAAACAAATTTTTTTTAATAAATCAACAAAAATCACAAAAAAACTCCGCATTCTCAAGACTGAACTGCTCTTCATCCCCTCACATACAGTCAGATTAAAGTTGAAAATTAAACCAGTAATTGTAAACTACTCCTAGGAGCAACAGTGATCTCAAGGAAGCGCAGCACAGCTGTGTTTAACAGGAACACACATTCAGAGACGCCAGAGGAGAGCAACCACTCCGGCCCACACAAACACACACACTGTGCTGCTATCATCTGTGTGAATGTCTGTTGCCAGTGCAGCGCGGGCAGGGAGCTGGTGTGTCCAGCTGTCTGAGCGGGTTAAACGAGGCACGCGAGATGAGGAACAGGGGGCAGACCTGTGGCCCTGCCAGACTAACTCACGCTCCATTCATATTGACACAGATGCAGGGTTACACTAGACCAAGCCAGCCACTGTGACGGAAAAAAGGACAGAACGTTCACACTCTAATTAAACTCGCCTGAAGCAAATAATGTGAGGACAAAATGATTTCATGAGTTTAAAGAAGAAAAAAAAAAATTCTTTCATAAAATATTGGTCATCCTTACTGTAATATATACCGTTGCAAACTGCATTTCAGCACTTGTTTTAATACACTTCAACACACTTCAGAACTTGAAGCTGATTGAGAAGACCCCGTTGACAAACGCATTCTTAATTTAAGTGGATTTAACATTTGTTTTGTCCCACACACAAAGCATTAACTCATTTTAAATAAGTAGTTTGAAAAAGCGCACACTAAAAAAAAAAAAATTCTGATTGTCGTAGATAAGCTGAATAAAACTAAGTCCATTGAACTAGTTAAAATGGCTTAAAACGGCTTGCGTAGCTTACTGAAGTTGATCATATTCCAACTTAACTTCATAAGTTACAACCTAAAACCATATGCGGTCATGACTAATTGTTCATAATTTTTTACAGGGCAGCAAGTCCTCTAGAGTCTACCAGATGACAAACATAAAATATTAAACAGACTAAAGCTCATGAGTGTAAAAGAGACTTTTCCAATTTTAATTATATAGCACTATTAAACACAACCGTGATTGACCAATGTGCTGCACAAAAACACATCATGACAAAAAGAAAAAACTAAATTAAAAGCTAAAATACACCATTTTATTGATAATATGCCAAAATCAAAGAGGCAAGTTTTCAGCCTAATTTAAATATGGATAAAACAAATCTGATCCATAGAGTTTGAAGATTTGGCAAAAAAAAGAAATAAAAAAATAAAAAAAATAAATAAATAAAAAAGTTTGCCAATACAGAAATTTTGTTTTGCTATTTTTTTGAAAACAATAAGTTTGGTCTACTAAAGAAGACCTAAAACAACACATCTGCTTCTAAACAACTGAACACAGCTCTGATGGAAATAGCTCTATGGCTATAGGGAAAAAGTTTCATGTCAAAGCATTTAAATACCCTTTGACTTTAGAAAGCAAACATGCGGTTATGTTATTCAAATCGTGTAAAATAACTGAACCACAGAAACTAATGCATTTTTAAAAAAATAATAATAATAATAATAAATAATAATAATAATAATAAAGTCCACTCCAACTATGCACAGAGTAAGGCTACTATCATTATTTTTCAGAATGGTTTTTTTTCTTCCCCATTTGATGGAATAAAAAAAATGTCAATCATAAACATCTTGCTATCAATTACATGTTGGTGTGGACATTAATAATGGTCTGTCTTGGTCTAAAGGGACAAAAAAATAAAAACCAACAAACATATTGTTTTTTGCATTAACCAGACTTGACAATTCATAAAACCTTTATTTCTCCGATTATTGTAATTCCAAAAATACACATTTATACACGAAAACGTTATTACCCTTAATAATGCAAGTAAAATGTCAGAATTAACGTAAATATTAAAATGGTCAAAGCATGTACATTAACACCCTGGGGGACAGTGGCATTTTTTTTGGGGTGGGGGGAGTGTAGACCTCCCATCCAATCCCTCCAACTTACAATATCAAAACCTGTTCTTAGATTATAGAGAAAAAGCAAAGTGCATTTAACCAATGTACTTTGACAATCCCACTTATTGGATGTGTAAGTGGGATATACATTACTCACAATGTTTCTCAATGTTACAATGGTACATTAGTCTCCATGTTTCATATTGACAAGCTAAAATGGTAAATATTACTTTCTGGTTTTTTCAAAAATATTTACTACAGTATTCAAGTATTAGCATGTATCATTTGTCAAAGTATTGTCCCAGCAAGATCTCGTGAACCTTTACCTCAGAGTACATATTGCTATACACTAAAAATGTGCCAAAGCAGTACACCTTGAACCCATCTCTGCTTTTCTACCTCTTAAGTACTTTCAGTTTCCATGTTCTGCTATCAGAGCTCTGCTTGTTACGCTTCACACACTGGATAACAAGCTGATATACAGAGATATTTACCCATATTTTTTTTTTTATTGCCAACTGCATTTTATTGTACTCTAACAAATTTGAATGTAGTGTGACCTAATATACTAGTTAGTATACTTGAGAAAAATGCCACCTCTATAACATTAACAGAATTATCAAATATGCATGCAAGTGATGATAAATATCAGACACCATTTCCTTGTTACTTTACTGCATGATTGAAGAGATGCAACATTTAGGTTTAAAGAAACTTTTAATGAAACACGTGTAGGATTAAAGGTCACTGAAAGATCGACACTGATGGATTTCTCTATGGAAGACGCAATAATTCTTTGGTTTTTAGATTGTCTACACACTGACCATAGCCACTGAGCATATTGACCTTCAGAAAATATTAAAGGGGAAATACTTCAAAATCTCAACACTTCAAAATTAAAAACTTTAAAAGATAAGCAGGCTTTAGACAAATCTAGGCTAGAAATCGCACAGGGCTTAAAGTATTTTTAAAAAAGTAAGAATATCCAGACGTCCATCCAGCGGCGCTGTATCCTGGGTTAAAAAAAAAAAAAAAAAAAAGAGAGAGAGAAAACAGTTAACACACAGGACTGTTTGAATAAGCCAAGTGTGTTGCTGCCATCTAGAGGAGAGTTTAAAACCACACAGACACAACATAAAAATAAATGACTAGAATTAGGAGTGCTTACAGAGTTTCCATGGAAGAGTCCGCGGTGCCCGCAGTCCATCGGATAAACTGATGGTGGTATCCGGCTCTGGCCTAACAAAGACAAATCTATGTAATGCTTCATTTTACTTAAACTAACTGGCTTTAGAACAGGCTTCATACAGCATGCTAGAATTAGCACCCCTGTTGATTAAACCTGGTTAACATTAAATAAATTTGTAAAAAGCAGGCAGGGATTTTTTTTTTTGCATCGATTTATGAAAAAACCCAGCAAAGCAGTTAGTCAGATGAAAAGCGCAGAAACCTGAAAGGCAAGACTCCTACAAGTAACCAAAGACCTTTAAATGGTTTGCATCAAGATGGTGTATGCTAAATTTGACTTCAAATCACTGTATTACTACATTAGTACCAATATTCAAACCAAGAAGAAAAATATGAAGTGCAATCAATGCAGTCTTGATTTGTGGAGAAAGCTGCAACCACAATCTCTTAAGTTCATGATCCCCAAAACCAAATCCTAAAGACACAGCTCGTTTCAAGCAGACAAGCAAGATGTTTAAAAACTATTTTGCAAAGCTAAATTTGATGCTAGTACAGGAAAATCTGCATCATTTCAGGGAACAACATAGCAGCTTCTTGTTTGTATAACGCGTTTTGTACACTATCATAATGCTTGTAGGTTGTCAACATCCACACAAACCATCCATTCCTCTACAGATCACAGCACCATCAAAACAATCAAAACGTATTGATGCACAGGCAAAAGAGGGATAAAACAGCATGACTCACTTGTTTTGCGGAAGCGGATTGGTTGATTCACCCCAGACAAACATAGCAGCATTATCATCAGTCTCTGCAATCACATCAGCCCAAATAAGGAATAATCCAGAAAGTAGTGATTTATTAAACCAAAAGCAAAATACAGAACTCAGTTACTGTACATATTAAATTAGGAAAAGTAGCATCGCCACAGTGGATGCACTTAGTAGAAACAATGTATGAACAAACATATTCAAAAATGTTTAGCAATCATTTAACAGGTCACAGACCTGTTTCCCAGTCCTCATTGGGTGCAGGGTTTGTCCAGGTGTTAACAGGAACCTGGAACTTCTCCAATACTTCTACATTTCCTGGACAAAACAGAACTAGATAAAAAGACCTGACAAACATCAAGTGTTAACACTGCAACACAATGGTGACTAAAGTAAACAGTACATCGTAATCTAGGTTAACCTACTAAACCCAGTACATATTTATAATGTATAATTTTATGCATTTAATGTCTGCAATGGTGGTAAAAATTAAACTACAATTGACCATCACAGAATGGTCTCATGTAACCATGCTAACTATTCAAAACGTTTTAGGGACATGAAAGGGTTTATTGAAAAAAAATGTAATCAGAAAGCTGATTTTTTAACACAGAGCGCAACAATAGCACAAACGTGCACCTTTGTAGTAAACATTGAAATATAAGAGGATACAGCCTTAGAATTACACCATGCAAGTAAATGCAGAATCAACATGAACTTTTCTAACCCTTTAAACACTAACCATCTTCAGCGTTCAGACACCTCTTGTCTTCGCAGTTTGCTATGTGATGAGACATCTCATGCTTGGGAATCAAGTGTCTGGCATTAAAGGGGCAGGTCTTCAGTTCACTGGCCAGTTTGGGGTGGTTCTAAAACAGATGCAAGAGGACAGATAAACATTAGAATGTAAGGACAGATAAAACTAGAGCTCAACCTTTGGGTGTGTTAACACTTGTTTTATTTTGGTCAAGACCAGGGATCGGCAACCCGTGATTCTGGAGCTGTATTCGGATCTTTAGCTCCTCTGCTGCCTAGATGAAATTACATGCAAATAGCCTATATAGGCTGTATCTAAATATTAAATTTTCTATTAAGCAATGTGATCTTATCTTGGCATTCCATGTAACAGAAGACTGAAAAGAAACTTTATATTGTTATTAAAAGCCAAAATACAGGTCTATTTCCCACACTGACCCATGAGTCGTTAATATTGTTGGTGGTAATAAAATCTAACATTCAATTGGTTATTAATATTAGAATATTATCTGCGTTCATAAACAGTTCATCACTTTGTTAATCATTCTAAACAATTAACATCAGTGCAAAGGTTTTTCTGCAGAGGATAACTTTTAAAGCCCAATATGAATGAGATCTTGTTACGACTCATATACAGCATACATATTTATACCCACCACTAACAACTTTACACGTAAAGAGATTAACACTGTTGCTTTACAGTTACTTAAAAAAAAATTAAAAATTTGAACGAAAAAAAAACGATTGAAAGTCTTACTGATGTCAGTGAAAACGCTTGTCTGGATGACTCAAATAGACTAACATACCACAAACAAATAACGTTTCCAAGAAGTTCTCATTTAAAGGTCAAATATCTATGGGCAGCTCCGGGCAAATTTTATTTTGGAGAAAGAAAAAAAAAAAAAAAAAAAGACTAAAATGGCTCTGCTGGTCAAAAAGGTCGCTGACCCCTGCTCAAGACAATAGTGAAAATGGATCCAAATGTCATTAACGCCAAACCTAAAAACACACACACTTATGGTGTACATCTTTACAGGAGTAACAATACTTAGCTGTACCAAGTTAGAGAATGGGAATCTACACTATGAATACATCATGTTTTCAGAGGCCCAGAAGCACACAATGTACAACAATGCAAATTACCTCAGAAAGAGCAGACCATCTAAGAGTACTAATACCTTTTTAAAACATCTCACAAACACTCAGAATAAAATGTAGATATCTGTATAAACACACTGTGTCTGAGAAGCTTAAAACATGCTCAAGAGGAACTTAGAGCCAAGCACAGATGTAAAGGCCACAGATCAAATTAACAAGCTTAACTGCAAGTGATGGTGCATCAATGAGCTGCCACTAGACAACTTTTCCATATACATGATCCTCTATTAATAGTGCGAGCACTTTATTTAAAGCAAGTCAGTTTGCGTTCATTCATCTCCATCCATCTCTCTTATAAACCTATAGAGATTGAGATCCAAGTTCCAGTGTGCCAAAAAAGCCAGAATGCATTGCACTGCAATGATAGCCATTCTCCATCCATCCATCCATCAATCATATACAACAAACCTGTAGAGATCAATGGGATTCAAGTTCCAGTGTCCCAAAATACACTGTGCTGTAATGACATTCCCATTCTCTACATCCATCCACTGTAAACCTGCTGTACTCAAAGCTAAGCCTAACATGCTGTTTTTCTAAGGTAAGGTTAAGAAAACAAAACAAAACAAAAAAAATCATAATTGGCTTGATCACTCCATCTCCTTTCCACCAATCAGCTGATGTGTGGTGTGCAGTCTGGCGCAATATGGCTGCCGTCACATCATCCAGTTGGATGCTGCACACTGGTGGTGGATGAGGAGATTCCCCACTAATGTGTAAAGCACTTTGAGTGTCCAGAAAAGTGTTATACAAATGTAAGGAATTATTATTATTAATAAAATTAACCCATAATTACCTGTTGTACTCGCCCTCAAACCTATTTAAATTTTCATTTATCTACCAAATACATATTTTGTTGTTTAAACCCAAGATTTATGCGCCTCCGTTTTAACTCCATTATCCTAAATTCTACAATCCACCTTTCTGCACTTGAGAACATGAAAAGGGAAGCGTGAGGCTCTGATCTGGTGGTTTTTGTCATATGGGCACTGCACAATCCTATTAGGGTCGCTGGCATCTTCCGTTTCTTCACCATAACCTGCGGAAACAGGAGGCGCCACATTGGAAACAAAACTTATTGTGCCGACACAAAACTACAACTCAACATGAACTGCATTTTGCACATGTAACTTCAACAGTGCATCGAGTTATGATGATGATTGATTACCGTTGTCTTCATTCCACATCTGCCCTGTACTTTCAGAGTGGACTCCAGACGGACCGACGCTACTGCCAAACCTATAAGTGGCCATACTTCCGTTTCCTGGACCCCCGTGTAGCTTTCCGTGGGTTTAATAAAATCTTCACCCTAAGTAAAGTCCGCCAAACATTATAATCAAAACATTTTCTGGTATAACCTTAGACCAGACAGTACTCTGAAGAAATGCAGCACGTGACGGTCAAACAACGTGAGTCAGCAGGCCGAGCGCAAAAAATGACGGTTGAAGTTGAATAAAACGATGTTTGCTTGACTTTATGTTATAAAACTCACGACTTTCAAAGTAGCAATACGCTCGGGTTTATGTTAAGAACATGACCTTATCATTATAAACACTTACTGCTAGTCTTTTGTATTGTTGAAGCAGTCGCGTGCTGGCCTTCCCATCTGCTGACTGCAATCAATGCAGATCATCAATCAAGTGCTGTGTGCTGCTGTGGAATGTCACGTGTTGCATCATTAAAGATGGCAAATGTTTAAATAAATACTTGTTGTTGCATTATTCATTGTAATCAATTAATTATTCTAAGCTCTTTGTTGTAACTATGTGCTGGTCTATGGGGTTCATAAAGATTAACAAAAGTACATATTATTTTATTCTTTATATGGTTAATATTATTTTTATTTTATTAATTATATTAATATTTGAATAAAAATATATGAATTTTTTTTCTTATCAAACCAATTATATTATTTTAATCAAGCTATTTGCTTGATTTTTCACACACATTAAAGACCAAGAGATTATATTTATTCATTTTATTTATTTAAAATAAATGCTGTTATATTTTAGTCTAATTTATTTATTTATTTGAATAAAACATTTGATCTTTTATTTATTTTAACCAAGCAGAAAAAATGAATGGATTTCTTTAAACCAATTTTATTGATTTTTTATTTTATTTTATAATAATTAATATATTATTTTTATTTAATTAATTATATTAACATTTTGTATTATTTTTTCTTATCAAAGCAATTATATAATTTTAATTTAACTATTTGCATGATTATTCACACACATTAAAGACTAAGAGATTATATTTATTTATTTTATTTATTTAAAATAAATGCTGCTATATTTTAATATTATTTATTTATTTAACTATTTCTTATTTTTTTATTTGAATAAAACTTTGGATCTTTTATTTATTTTTTCTTTATTTATTTTAACCAAGCAGAAGAAAATGGATGGATTTATTTTAATCAATTGTATTGCTTTTTTATTCAATAATTCTAATCATTATTATATTATTTTAAAATGATTGAAATAAAAAATATTCAAAATATTTATTTAATTAATAAAATGTGACACAATATAGCAAATATAAGTTTATAAGTTTATACTAATTTCACAAGGATAAATAAAATTGCATAGAATAATTAGGTTAATTATATTTTACATTTAAATCTGTAAAAGAATAGTCATTAAATGAATAAAGTAATCTGCTTTTAATCTGCAACTCATAACATTTATCAAATATATAAATTTTTGGAGTGTGCTTTTGTCTTTTATGTTCATATCATATAAATATTACGGTATCCAGTCGACCTAAACACAAAATATGCGCGTCGTTTAATTCGTACACGGTAACTTCACCAGCCAATCACACACCCGCACCCGCACTTCATGGTCGTGACGACACGCCCACGCCGAACTGTCAGCTGCTCAGTTCAAGATGGCGCTGTCCTGTCGGGGAATATGCCGCGGGGCTTCAGTGATCTTACTGTATGGAAAACAACCTGTCAGGGTCAAAGCAAGTCTCTGCACTCCTAGATTGGCTTCCTCAAAACCCAGGTATAATTAAAAATACGTTCGGACGATCATGACCGATCATTTGTAGGCGGTTGTTCGCATACCACACTCCCAGAGCTAGGATGTTTTGCATACAGGCTGGATATAAAATGATAGCGAAGATGATGTTTCAACGTAAATAATACAAACGAGACCACATTAATTATTTGATCAATGTCTGTCTTTTTTTAGTCAATGACAGAGGGGAAAATGGTTTCATCAGGAATTACATGAGAGAACGGCAAGATATTTTTATATTTAATTTTATATAACGTAGTTTCTAGATTCATGTTACTAGTACATACTTAAAACTAGTATCTTCCTATGGCAAGCCACTTTGACATTTAATCTATAAACCATACTAGTATCTATTTTCACGTTACTGGTGCTTGTTTTTTAGATATCAGTACATTTTCCATCAAGTACTGTTAGTAGTGCCTATTCTTTAGATGCTAGTGCTTTTTAAAAATATAGTAGTGTTTTCTCATTAGACACTAGTTTTTTTTTTATTAGATACTAGTACTCACTCATTCGTTAGATACTAGTGCCTATTAAATAAATACTTGTGTATTAGATACAAGTACTTACTCATTACAGTCATACGGTCATGGAAAACCTGGAAAAGTCATGGAATTTTGACATGGCATTTTCCAGGCCTGGAAAAGTTTTGGAAAATCAGAAAAACCCACAAAGTTTCGGAAAAGACATGGAAAACGCATATCTGTATACTTGAATATAGGTTTGTTGTCTTTACTACTTTTCTGTCCTTGCCCAATCACATACTCCCACATTATTAGTGCAGTGTAAGCATTATCTAAATCATTTTCACATAGATATAAATATAAGCTGAAACTAAATAGATTGTTGCATGTTTTATGGGTTGCTGTAATAAATTTTAACATGTATTGTTTTTTTATCATGCATATGTAGGCATTGCATGAAACATTAAGTCATAAATATTTACTTGAAAGTCATGGAAAAATCATAGAAAAGTCATGGATTTTTAGTAGTAAAATGTGTATGAACCCTGCCATTAGATACTACACTGCAAAAAAAAGCTTTTTTTACTTAGACCTGTAGTCTTGTTTCTTGTCCGAATATCTAAGAATCCTTATATCAAGAAACATTTTTAGGCAAGCAAAACTTATTGTCTTGTTTTCAGTAATAATATGCCAATTTTAAGTGTGTTTTTCCTAAAACAAGCTAAATAATCTGCCAATAGGGTAAACAAAATAACCTTGTTTTTCCTTTTGACGTAAGATTGTTTTGCTTACTTCACTGGCTGATTACAATTATTAACTAATCTACCAAGCTCTGGTAACAAGTAAGTAGTAGTATTGTTTTAAAAGGGCCTCTGTAAAAAAAAAAACGCACTACCACCTAATAACCTCTTAAAACCAACAAATGAAGTTGTTAAATTAATGTACTATCTTTATATGTTAACAAGAAAAAGATGCTTTTATCTATAAAATATGTATTAGCTTTCATTGTCAATAGCTTCGTGAGCAGTGCGCTGACATTTAGTGCCCTTGCGCTTTGGGTGTCCTGAGTTCAAGTCCCAGCTTGTAGACCTTTTCCAATCCCTTTCCCTGTTTAAACTTTGCTGATCTGTCTCAATATATTATCCTATACTTATAAAGATATAAATGATCTTTATAATAATAATAATAATAATAATAACAATAATTACTAGTAAAAAAAAGCTTGTTAGCTTGTCTCATGAAGTGCGAGAGAGAGGGTGGAACAAAGAGTAGCTCCTCCCCTATATAAAAAAAAAAAAAAAGCGAATCCGCATGGTAAGTGTTGACGTGTTGGTGACGTATGTAATACTGTTTCCAGGTCCAAGCCGCCATTCATTTGAGTTGAGAAATCATTTGTTTATGATCACTTTTTATTCAAATCACACATTAAAGTTAATTTTATATAAAGTCATAGTGTACACAACAATCTCTGGGCTTGCTGCATCACAAATACCAAAATTTTAACAATTTATAAAAAAATGAATTATTTTCTGGCTATTGGATATTAGGCATGGACATATATATAGCGATCGTGATTTTCGAAAGTATTAAATCGCTTTGTAAACGTTTACTATTACCATTTCACAAGTCTCCCCATTCAGTTGAATAGAGCGCTTGGACCAGGAAGCTGCTTCGCGTGACGTCACACTTAACAAGCGGATAGCATTTCGTTTTTATCACAGGTCTGCCAGTGATAAATGAGAAGTGTCTTGAAGGGGGCGGGGCATGTCAGATACTAGAGAGCATTTGATTGGTCAAGAACTGATGCCTCTACTAAGAGAAATGCTTGTTTTGTTATAAATGTATTTTCCTTGTAAATTCCATATCCACAAATGCAAATTTACTAATACCAAACCATATTTTCCTGTTTTTTTTTTTGCAAGAATTTAGTCATTATATATATTTAATTTCCTAATCTAAAAATAAGAAAGCAAACAGAACTATTTTATTTTGTAATGACTTTAATTTATTTACTGTTATTGATTCTTAAATGTCTTACTCTCAAGTTTATATCATGTTCTTTTTTTCTCTCTCTTTCTCTCTCGTATCTCTTTTTTATTGACAATGTAATTCATATTCTGTATTGTAAACAAATATTGCTACAAACATGTCAACTGATTTTTTGCACACACACAAAAAAAAAAATCATCCATTTAGGCAGAAGTGACAAACTACAAGCTTTACATGTTTATATCAGTTTTATATCTTCTAAATGCTCATTTTGTTTTCACTATTTTGGAGCACACTAGCTTATAGATATCCTTAAAACTAGCAGACTGAAACTAACATATAGTACATGCCCTTCACTGCTCTGCCATCTTGCAGCACCTTTCATTGGTTGATTTCTGTTTTTCTGTCTGTCTTTGCAGCAGTCTGTGGTTTGTCAGACACTACTCGCCTTCACAAGCAAGACACGGGATTGGTCGAAGCATTGTGTCGAGTCTAAAGTGGGCCAATGAGAAGTACGAGAGATTCCTGCAGCGGCGCTTCCCTCGCTTTTTTGTCCTCTATCAGACTTTCATGAGAGGTCAGAATGAGTGAAATGTTAACTTTAATGTTTTTTTCTGAACTACGAACTATCTCAATCGAATGTGCTATGATGTAGGTTTTCTGCTTTTTTGTAAAGGCTTCAGACTCCTGTTTGAAGATGGCAAAGAAGTGCAGAAAATCGTGTTCCGCATGATTAGTGACAAAACAAGCCACGCCAATTTGCCTTACCGGGATATGGAGAAAATCAGACAGGTGAGTTTGAGAAGTCAAGGAGACATTTGTGAGAAGTCTTGTGGTTATATGTCGTATTAATATTATAATATTATATTTATTATTTCTGAAATATGTTACTTTCAGGTCCGCAGGGATTTGATCAAAGCCATTCCCTTGGTCATCCTGTCAATACCTCCATTTGCCAACTATCTGGTCTTTATGCTTATGTGAGTATTTATTATCTTGCTCTGCTGATTATTAGTACTTTTGCATCCTTTAAAATAAATACTGAATATAAGTATTTAAAGTTTCCCTTATTATCTGCCATTCTTCTATTCATTGATTCAATAATCCATCTTAACATTACATTGCTATTATTGTTATTGTTAAAAAAAAATGTATGTATATGTATAAAGTGCTCAGCATATTTATACACACCCCTCACAAATCTATCTTATAAATTCATATTTTTTAATCTGTTTATTAAACTTTTACAGACATAAGAAAGTTATTTTACAGAGAAATTTAAGCAAATATTATTCCCATCCCTACCCTTAACAAGATGCAATTACATTTATCCAAGAGAAAAAAAGAAGGAAAGAAATAAAAAAAATTTTTTAAATTAAATAAAATAAGTAAAAAAATAAAAACCTGTACAGAATACACATGTACCTTGATAACCCATTATTACAAACAATCCTCAGGTATTTATACAATGTACTTAATTACATTTGCTTTGCAATCGAAAGACCCTAAGATTTAGATTTGGAGTTTGTAGAGACACTGGCATGCTCAGAAAAGAAAATTCTAAATGGGTCTCATGTTTCAGAAAAAGCCCTAGTATTGTCGTTTTTTGTAAACCTGATTTTTTCCAAATGGATAAAGCTCATTGCATCTCGCAACCAGTTGTCAAAACTCTGGGGAAATCTTTGTTTTCATAATAAAATAATACACCGTTTTGCTGACAGTGTCAAAAATGCAAATGCGTTTGCGGTACAACTCAATAACCCTGGTATATTTGGAGAAAGTCCAAAAAGTGCAATAAGAGGACACGGTTCGATGTGCATCTTTGTCACAGAAGAGAAATACTTGAAAATTGGTACTAGCCAAAAAGAAGTGATTGATGGACAAAGCCAAAACATATGTATTAAGAATTTATATCTTTAATAGGAAGCTATACAATATTATATTTGTGCATATACATTAGATTAGTCAGTACTGAAGCAAATCTGGAGCTAATCTAACTAAATAACCTACGATAACGGTCCAAAAACTAGAACACCAACTTTATATGTTATAGAAAAATATGAAATACAAATTTTTAAAAAAAAGGAAAAATCAAGAGAAGCAAAAAAAAAAAAAAAACAGAAAGATTTTGTTGAAATTTTGTAGCTTGTAATTTATTTTGCAATATTTTGCTTGAATTTAATAGTATTATCTTTACATTTCTAAAAATGTTTGGTGACTAAAATATTATTTAATAAATATATCTGTTTAATAAATCTGTTTTGTTTAAATGCACCAACATAAACTGCCTATATTAACTGAGAAATGGATACAAATATTAATAAAAAAAAAGTTAGTTTATTTTTATATAATGATAGAATAGTATTGCTGTTACATTATATTATTATTATGAGCTTCAGAATTGTACATTAGAATTGTTGCATTTGAAATATTGTTGTTTTAACAAACATTAAAAAAATTTTAATGGCAATATTTCAAACACTTTATTACTAACCTTTTAGTTAATAAAACAAATATTAAATTCTAGTAATATTTATAAATTATAGATTATATTTATAGAATAAAAAAACTACAATAAATGTTGATATTTTAGTATTATTTTTAATACCTGTTTAATGGTACAATAGCATTAATGAAGTAGTAAATTTGATTTAATTTTATAGTTACAAAATATTATTAATATAAGTTAATTAAGTATTCAGATATTTTTACAGTACAGTAGTGTTCTCGCAATAGTGATATTAACATAAATTACATAATAAAATATAGACCTTTTGGATAATAAATGTTTAGTAATTTAAATGCTTTGTATTACAATGCTTACAGCATAATAAGATATGACAATATTATTATTGCAACATTTATATATTTCTTTATAGGTTGTTGTTTTTTTAAGTATTTTTTATGAATAGTCATTTAATTAATCGTAACCCAGTCATTTACTTCAGTGTTTCTCAACCAAGTTCCTGGAATTCTGCACATTTTCCATGTCTCCATAACCAAACACATCTGAATCAGATCATCAGCTCATTAGCAGAGACTGAAAGGCCTGTAATGGGCATGACAGACAAAGGAGAAATCCAAAACATGCCTCCAGGATCGTGGTTGAGACACACTGATTTACTTAATCGCCACTAGTTCCAAACCGGAGTTCTTTTCTTACAAAAGAAGATATTTTGAAGAATGTTAAAAACTGGTAGCCATTGAAATGCTATGCATGTCATTGGTTACCAGTTTCCAGCATTGTTCAAAATATATTTTGTACAAAAAAAAAACAACAACATAAGGGTTTTGAGCCACTTGAGAGTGAGAAAATGGTCGTTTCATTTTTGGATCAACTATCACTTTAATAATGAAAGCATTCTCTATCCTTCTAGGTACCTTTATCCTCGGCAGCTTCTCATCCGGCACTTCTGGACCCCTCAGCAGCTGGTGGATTTTCAGGTAGCCTATCATAACCAGAGGGCACGTCATCACTGGGCTGTGGTCAAAGGGCTGGAAAGCACATCAAATTCTGTCCAAGACACCCGACTGAAAAGACACCTGCTGGAGCTCTGCAGTAAGGTAATCTGAGCTGAATCTCATCTTACATTACCTGCTTTATTTACATGCTGACTTTTTAATAAGCACAAATAGTCACAGTTTATATCATTAGGTACAGTTCTCACTATTTATAATCCATCAAGTATGACGTTTGCCTCAAAAAACTCCTAATTTGCTGCTTATTAATAGTTATTTAGGTAGTTGTTGGGTTTAGGAATTAGATTTAGCAGTGTTTCTCAACCACGTTCCTAGAGGACCATCAAAACTACATGTTTTGGATGTCTCCTTTGTCTGTTGCACCCATTACAGCAGGGGTGCTCAAGCCTGTTCCTGGAGATCTACCTTCCTGCAGATTTCAGTTGCTACCCATATCAAACACACCTGCCTGTAATTATCAAGTGGTGTTCAGGTCCTAATTAATTGGTTCAGGTGTGTTTGATACGGGTAGCAACTGAAATCTGCAGGAGGGTAAATCTCCAGGAACAGGATTGAGCACCCCTGCATTACAGGGTCTCTGCTAATGAACTGATGATCTGAATTAGGTGTGTATTGTTAGGGCCATGAAAAATGCGCAGACTGGTGGTCCTTCAGGAACGTGGTTGAGAAACACTGTGATAGAGGATTAAGGATGTCACGGTTCCCACGGGTCATGAAATTTCGGGAATATCATGGATATTTAAAAGACCCAGACATTGAGAGTGAGGGAATTTTCATATTTTCAAGTCATGAAATGTCACTCAGACTTTTTTCACTTTAAATTTAATTAAATTTTTAATTTAATTTCTTTAAAATGTAATTTTTATATACTATATTATTTCATAGCATTGTTGTTTTCAGCTATTTTCAGCTTCATTTTTATTCCTTTCATGCTTATCAACTGGTAATCACTTAAGTCAAATGGAATCATGAGACTGTACCTGTTAATTAAGGCTAACATGTCAGGATAATATTCATTTTAAAAGCTTTTGCTTCAAAATGGTCACTTCAAAGACCGGACGTTTAAAAGTAGATGACAGAAAAACGAAATGCACGTTTTATAGCTATTATCAGTTTATGGAGGGGGAACACAACACAGCCTCACATACTCTAAGTGTTTCAGATTGTTTTCAAAAACTCAGGTAGATCATCAATTGTTTTCTCATAGTGGCTATTAAAGTCATGAAAAAATGACTTTCCAGTTAAAACCATTTTAATATTATGCAAAGCAAAACAGCAGCCTGTTTTTGTGTTCAATGTGGGTTATGTAAATTTAGCTTTTAGTAAAGGAATTTGATATTTGGCTCAGAGTGGGAACCCTGGAATAAGAACTGATGAGCAACCAGTAGCTTAATAATAGGCAACTAGTTGATAGTGAGAATTGGTACATGAATGTGTTACAGGACAAATGTATTGCATGTGTGCAGGTGCGAAGCGGAGTCCATCCTGTAGTGTCTGATGTCCATGCTGTGAGAACATTGTTCTCTGGACCACCCTTGGGTATCAAGAAAATGTATGCAAATCAGATGGTGAGCTCCAAAAAAATCGGCTTGTTGCACGATGTATTGCACTTTAGGGCTGCACAATATATTGATGATCGCAATGTACGCATTTGTAATATTCATATCGCAGGATCTACAATGTGGAGTCAGGATTATAGTTAAGAATTATAGGATTATAGTTTGAATTATTCGCTCTTCTGTTTTTTTTCCAAGAGATGTTTAACAGAGCAAGGAAATTTTCACAGTATTTCCTGTAATATTTTATCTTCTGGAGAAAGTCCTGTTTGTTTTTATTTCAGCTAGAAAAAAGCAGTTTTTAATTTTTTCTAAACAATTTAAGGTTAAAATTAATAAATTATTTCCTAATAGAGCCATTTAAATTATATGCTAAAATATACTCAATATGCATCGCAGTAAAATTTCATTTTTTATTTTCCTATCCTTAAAAAAAACTGACATATCTGGAATCCTCTATTGGAGTTTTTTTAGAATGTATATCGAAAGACTATAGGGTATATGCCGAAGTATGCTAGTAGGACTTTTAATTTGCCCGTAACCTGGGTTAAGCGTTTCCAGTGAACTGTATTCTGTAAACAGCTTTTTGTCTCGTTTTACGCTTGAGCAAATAAATGAATGCCCAAGTCTTTAACTGAATGTATTTTAATTATATTACAACATCGACGCTGTAAAAGGAATCGTATAAAATGGAAAAAAGCCTCACAATAACAGGAAGTTTATCAGTATGGGAACAACACTAGCTCGGCACCCTATATACTGGATTTACTAGCCGATGAATGATTGTGTAATAGATGGCTGTATTGTTGTATATGATGACATGAGACACCAATACCACTGTTTTGTCAAATCTTTAAATTCCAAATAAAATAAAAATTCCCAATATTGTGCAGCCCCATTTTTAAAAATGTGTCATACTTAATCTTACTTGACCTCCTCTTGCAGAGACATCTCTGTCCTTTGCTCTTCTTGACTCCTCGTCTCCCGGCCTTCTGGATCAGCGGACGTTTGAACAGTCACGCCTTGGAACTCATGCAGCTCGATCGTGCCATTATTCGATTGGGCTTGCACCAGTTAAACGACTCGGAGCTCAGAGAGGTCAGAGGTCACCCAAGTGTGCAAGTTACCTTCTGCCAGTACCTTAATTAAGCAATTTAATTAATCTTTTCCCCCCAGGCTTGTTTTGTGAGGGGGCTGAATCCAGAGCGTCTGAGTCCCGGACAGTTACGAGAGTGGCTCACACAGTGGTTGCAGTTCTCAGCACACCTCAGAGGTACAGAACAAAACTATGGGCTAGACTTACTAATAGCTTGTGCAAACTCTACTGTCAGAGTTCAGTTAAGTCTTACACGGACTCTGTTTACATGGATATCAGTATTCTAATAGTTTGCCTTAATCTGAATAAGACAACAATATGATTACGGTGATTTCATGAGTTGCTTTTTGAATGTTTCTTTTATGATCTGTTTTACTTGTTATAACACAATTTGATTAACGTCAGTGTGTCGCCACGCTATCTAATGTTTCCTTCGGAGTTCGTGTAATTTCGGGTGTTTCGTTTTTAATTTTTCAACTTCAACTGTAGTTCGGCAGTTTCACCTTTTTATTCAGGAACATTTAATGCATGCACCCCCATGACAAACTGAGATATTTGGATGAGAGTATAAAGTAAGGACTGGTGGAAGAGTGGTGTTTTAATTTAATTTGATACCACACGCTGATATTAGGAAAAAAACTTTAGAATTTTGCAATGCGTAGTCATATTAAAATCGGAGTACTGCTGTCCATGTAAACATACTCAGTGAGTACACCAATACTCTGATTTAAATAGGATTAAGACAATACTCTGATTAAGAGTTTACCATGTAAAAGAGCGATATTTGATTACCTTAATCCAGCTAAAGTCATAATCGAACGAAATAGAATTAAGATATGTGGAGTAGAGAATGGTGGCGGCGTGGGACAATTTTTTTATCTGTATAAACACACACACACACACAGCACCAAGCAAGTGACACACAGACAGCATCGAATTCTCTCTCTTTCTCACACACACACACACACACACACACACACAAACACACACACACACACACACATACAGCAACAAAGAAGCTCAACACAGCATCACGCTCTCTCATTCACACCCATACATACGCTTGCTTGCTCGGTGGGGGGGGGGGGGGTTAATGTTGCTGGCCCTTCATAATGTCTCTGGGGGTCCCCTGAATGTATGAACCCTTAGAATCTTCCTGACTTCCCCCCCCTAACGGCGCCCCTGCCGCCTACTCCCGTTCAAGTTACACCAGTCACTCTTGCGCTTTATTCGGAAATTTATTCCCGCGCTGCAAGACATCGGGTCCTGCAGACCTCTAATGTGGAGTATTTCTATTGTAGTCACATTATTGAAATGCAGCACAGACATGTAAACACCGCAATCAAACTATTACTGTCATGTTGTAGTTTTCGCTGTTTTTCGACAGGACGCATTTAAGGCAGTTTTCAGGCATTTGAGGTTGTTGCTAGATCAGATACAGTTGCAGTTGGAAATTAACAATAATTATTTATTCAATTTCCCATTAATTGTATTTTTTTGTTGTCTACCCCAACCCTAAACCTAACCCTCACAGTACTGTTAAACTATTTATCACTATTATACAGTGTCTCAAAAATAATCCTATATTGATAAGCGTTTCCTGTCTAGACTTGACTGGCATTTGATGACAAACAAATAAGAATGGCTTCAAGCAGGAAAGCACACTTTTGGTGCAAGTAAGCAACGATGAACTGATCTCCCATCCAGTACCTCAGAGTTTTCGTGGGGGCATGAATGAAAAGTTACAGAATGAAACCCAATTGTATTTGTCTGCTGTGGTAGCCTGACAATTTGTATCCACCGTCGTCTGTTTGCATGTATAGTGGGAAACGTTAACGGCTGTTAAATTTGTTGCCAAAAAAAAAAGGCCAAAATTACATATGGTGCCATCATGACCAACATGAACTGTTGTTGCATAAAATGCCAGTAATAAACTTGCGTTAAATGGTGACGTCATGACGCTAATCGAACTATGTAGCATTACTCTAACATGTAAAATGCATACATGAAAGAAACATTCAAAGGCATTAAAAGACTTAAAACTCATATAAATACTTTGTACAATCAGAATTTTCAGGAAATCACTCGAACAGTAAATTGACTCGGGTTTCCTTCCAATTAAAGACGTTACTAAATTTAGTAAAAAGTACTAAATTTTCATGCAGTGCACCAGTAAACTCCGGTTAAATAAGGCAAGTAAATTCGATTAATGATGTCCATGTAAACTAGGTCACTTAAGTCCACTTTTTAGACTGCAAATTTATGGGAGAGTCAATTTCACATCATCTGTTTTTTCATAGTATTGCGCTCTTAACTAAATTTGTCATTTAGAAAATAAATGTAGCCCTTTAGCTGTGTTGATTACAAGCCATTATTACCACACTTCCACATTTTCAGATTTGATATTATTCCATGGCAGCATTAATCACTTTATAAAATGATTGCTTGTTCGATAAATTATTACGTTTTTGCAAAACAAAACTACATACAACAGCAACATGGTGTGGGTTTTAGATTTCTTTACAAACTCAGGATTGACTTGGTAGTTTAGAATTGACAAAAACCAAAGAAGTGCTGTCAGGCTTTGTTGGTACTGTGATGCTGACAATCAACTCCCTCTGTTAACTCGGGCTTCAATTCAGAGTCCACAAAATGCAATTATAGTTACTGAAGCTTTTTAAAAACTTTCCTACAGTTTACATGGGAGGATTAAAATTTATTTCGATAAATAGGGAAAATTTCTGAATTTCTGTGACCCACAATGCTAGCAAACATGTAACGAGACAAAATAATAATTATAAATATCATATTGGCGACCACCTCACTCTCTTTTATTTTAATTATAATTTTTGTATGTGTTTTGGTGTTTACTAACATCACTTTCATTTATTATTTATTATGCATATAAATTTATATGACATCATTTATTTCTTTTATGTTGTTCAGTTTTATTGTTAATGCTCTGTATTTGATATTCATCTTTGTTATCTGCAAATAAGAAAGTCAATAAAAGTTCAACTCACACAATGCAATTATGAAAGCATTTAAATGAAACCTGAATGTGCTGGAAAGTTGTTTTACTGTACTCTAACTTAATATTTATAACATTTCAAAAGTTCCAAAGAAGAAGCCGTTGTTTTTCTTTTGAAACTACTGATGTGACTGTTAAAGTGTTGCAAATTCACTGCGGCTTTCTGTTTCCTTCCTGTCTGATCAGAGTCAGAGACTTCGCTCTATCTGCACTGCATGGTTCTGCTCACGGTAAACTACCCTAAACAGCAACGGCACTGACCTCCAGAGGAAGCACACCACTTCTCTTTCCAACACCCGGCGCTGAAACATCCACATCCAAAGGCAAAGCACCACGGGAACAAACACAAACTTATATGCAAATCTGACATACATTTTTTGTTGTGTTTCTTTCATAATCAGAGGCATTTTGTACGTTTCTGTGATATTTTTCATGAAACTGTCATGCTTTAAAAATGTTCTTGTGGCAATGAATCTAATTTTGTTTACATGAGTGAAGAAAATATTGGGAGCTCATTAGTATACTGGAACTTGTGGAGTAATTTCATTAGTTCCATAGAGATTGGGTGTGTGAATAGAGAAGTATATTAGAGGTAGTTTATTAAAGTCAAAATTACATCATTTATTCTCCCTCATGTGGTTTTAAACCTTTATGAGTTTCTATTTTAAAGAATGCTGTTTGCTCATCAACTTCAATAGCAATTTTTTTTCCTACTATTAAAGTCGATGGGTACCAGCATTCTTCAAAATATCTTCTTTTGTGTTCACAGAAGAAGGAAGCTCAAATAGGTTTTAAAGGAGTGAAAGGTGAATAAATGATGACTGTACCTTTAATACAGTTACACACTGTGAGTAACTACATTCTACAAGATACAACCCAGCAAGCATTTTTTTGTTTTTAAAACATGTCTAATAGACATCTAAACGTAGTCATCTTAGCTAAAACAAGGCTAAATTTGGGCTGTCAGTGAAAAATCTAATAGACATCTAAAGATAGGTCATCAAATAAACAGAAATAAATGACTGCACATATAAAGCCTGTCTAATCTGTCTATTTGACAACTAGTCTAGTTTTGGGCTATTCTTAGATGTCTATTAAATTTTCACCCAAGTTTAGCCTTGTTTTAGCCAAGCTGTCTACATTTAGATGTCTATTAGACGTCTATTAAACATAAAATTGTTTGCTAAGAAAGCACACTAATTCCACATGGATGTATTTGGCATGTGTTTTGCAAAGTTCACTGCTCTTATCATGAGAGATTTACATTCAGAATATTAATTAATAGTGCTGGGCAAAGATTAATCGCATCCAAAATAAACTTATATAAATTACTGTCAAATAAATTTGTTTTCACATCTTATAAGTGTGTATCATATATATTTATGTGATAGAAACAAAACTTTACAAAACAATTGTGTTGCACAGTTATTTAAATTTCTATATAAATTGTATCATATACACACATCATTTATATACAAATATAAACATTTTCTATGCACGCCACACTTAAATGGTCAAAATAAACTTTTATTTTTATTTTGGATGCAATTAATCACAATTATTTATTTTTTTTTGCTTGGAACTAATAATACTAACAATAACTGTTAGATGTAAACAATACTAACTATTTTCATCTGTTTAAAATATGCATTCACATTCAGTACCGTCTATCTCAGGGGTGCCCAAACTCGGTTCTTGAAGGCTGGTGTCCTGCAGACCTTAGCTCCAACTTACCTCAACGCCCCTGCACAGATGTTCCTAGAAAGAGCTTGGTTAACTAGCCCAGGTGTGTCTGATTGGGGTTGGAATTAAACTTTGCAGGACACCGGCTCTCCTCGGTCTGGGCACCCCTAATTTAGCTCCTTCATCTTTGGTGTGGTAGTTACAAAAAGATTGTGGTGTTTAAATTTATTTAGCTAAAAGCAATCCAGTTATGTTTTAAATAGGATGGTATAAATGAAAAGTGGTTTACAGAGCCTTTAAAAAGATTCTGGGGAAAATGTGTATTCTATAATGCAGAATATATCTATGTATTTTAATTAAGTTTGTTGATATTTATTTTTGAGTTCTCAAAACTGCACAATAAATATTGCACCTTGTTACTCTTCTATTCTATGAAAAGTTGTTTGCTGTGTGTGCTGGGCTTTTGGTCAAACCATTCAATTCATGCATAGTAGTTTGCAATGTCATCTGTTTGTTCAGCCTACCAACCGGTGCCTTTTTCTTAAGAACACTGATACCAACAAGGTGCAATAAGTGCTGATCTCTTTTATGTTGCCAAATGTGTTCGCATTTTATGTCAAAAGAAAATGTTATTTGGTTCAGAGTCAAAAAGGCATGAAAGTGATGTGAACTTCAATTAAAGAATTCAAACATGGTCTCTTTTTGCTTCCTTGAGGCTCACATTGACTCACCAACAACAGTAGTAGGTGTTTTAAGTGAAATAAAATCAACTTACAAACTAGATTAGAACATTTTATTTTTCCTTTTAAAAATTAATGCTCTATACACGTATAAAATTTGGCATATCAGTATTTGATTTGTAGTCCTGTAACCCAAAGGAATGTCAACATGGTGGTAAATATCCAGTTTAAAACAATGCCAAAAGCAACAATACCAAAGCCGAGTAAATCAGTGACTTAACAGTAGACTAATCTACCGGATTAGTCGCAGAAAGTTAAGATGTGGTAGTATTTAATTCTGAGTGAAAATAAGTATAGTCAACTTATACAGCAAGGGGGGAAATAACTGGCATTTATATAATAGGTTTAAAAACACCTGAACAGTCTCTAGGAGCTTTAACTGATGCGATCTGAACGAAGCGCAGTGATTGGATGTGATCACATGACCTCATAGCCGCTGCGGATGGCTCGTGACAAAATGCAGGCCAACACAATGCCTGTAATCTAAAAAATAAATAAAAACAATGTATTGGTTAGAATAAGACAAACATGAAGCTTGTATTACATTTACAGGGTTTCCACTTTAAGCCAAATGTCAAATTACCTGACTTTCACCTCATTTTACTGATTAAAAATCTGAATTTCCTTTATCTATCCAGGTTAATCAAAAAGTAGACTTACCATTACAATAAGCATAACAAAACATGGCAAATAAAATTATATTCATTCTTAAAAATCAAATTAAAATAATTCAAATAAACTAAATTGTTTACTCAAAAAAAAATTTATATATATATATATATATATATATATATATATATATATATATATATATATATATATATAGATAGATAGATATATAGATATATATATATATAAAACTCCCTGACTTTCACTGTCTGGAAAAAACATTTCCATTATTATTCCATGTTCATGCAGAAATTCCTTGTCCCATGGGAACCCTGCATTAACAAGGCAATCTTGCTGGTCTTACCTGCACAAATCCAATGACCAGAGCTCCCACAGCAATCCACAAAATATTTTCCTTTATGCGTGTCTCCAAAATAGGTTGACAACCCTGTATCAAACACAAACAAAGACAAAAACTTTATTCTGTCCAATGAGTTATTTAGAGAAAAAAAGAGAGATTTTTTTCAGCTATAAGAACACCTAGAGTCTAATTTTTATATAATGTAATACAGATATCATTTTAGTAAAAAATATCACAGTAAAAAAGAGATATCTCTTAAAGTAAACTCTTAAAAGAAGGAAAATCCATTTTAAATCAGTTTCTCAATGAATTCTTTGAGACATTGAACTATGACCCCTAGTTGCATTGATTGGACTTAACCCTACAAATGTTTCATCTTCACAGTCAAACACACTCTTTCCTCAGTCAAACACAATCTTTCTGTTTAATAATTGCTAAAAAGCTTAAAAGACTGAACTGGAAAAATTCTTCTCTGCCCAGTTAAGTACATTGGATGCAGTCTATTCAAATAGAAAAAAATAGGGATACAGTATGCGGTTATACTGAAAACGTTGACGCTATTTGGCAACCCTTCCTGCTTCCTCTCACATTTTAAAAACAAAAAATGAAATGAATACAAATAAACTATTAAGAAAAGCTATAGCTGACTTATTTTCCCTCGCTAGGTTATAAATGGAGAAAACACAGAAAATATGCATGTTTATATGTTTTTTCTTTTTTTTTCTTCATTTTTTAATTAAATTTTTTTAAATAATTTTTTTTTATTTTATACTGTTGTATCTTTTGCATATTTGTATTTATATATTTTTCTGTATTGCTGTACGGCCTAATATGTGTTAGTTACCTATAATTATATTTTATTTATATTGATTTTATTATATATTTTTTATTTGTGTTTTGCCCTAAACATTGTTTTTGATGCAAGAATATATAACTGTTTGATTCTGAGAGGAAGAAAATGTGAACTCCCTGGGCTCCCCTGAAAACAAGATTTGTGAAATTTTGGGGGTCTCAAAAAATATTGACAATGTGTTATTTTGACGTGCGGTTTCAGTATTGTGTAATGTGATCATGGATTATTATGTGTAGAAGTGCAAAATTATCATTCATTCATGACTGTAATTTACACCTCACTTAAAAAAAGGTTAACTACACATGCTATTCTTGTCATGAGCATCAAGGTGTGGGGGGCTAAGGAGAAAAGTCCAGTCATGTCAAAGACTGACAGCCAGATGCTTCCATGTGGACATAGAGACACTCCTTAGGCCCAATCCCAATTCTACTCTTAGCCTTTCCCCTTACCCCTACCCCTCGTTTTGCACGTCCACGACAAGAAGTAGGGGTGTCCCAATTCTCTTTAGCATGAAGGCGTAGGGCTAAGAGGAAGGGGTGAATAGCCCTTTGAACAAAGATTTTTCAGGACCACATTCGAAACCAAGGGGAAAGAAAATTTCCCAGCATACACCAGCCACAACGACAGAATCACTGCTCCCGGAAGTAAGCAGATCCACAAATTAGTATTTTTTGTCATTATTACGAACTTTTACAACAAACAAGCACTTGTTTTAATATATTCATAATCGTGTTCGTGTTTTACCGTCATGCTTTAAAACAAAAAAAAAACTACTAAAATAAATATTGCTAAATTTCACAATCTATAATCCCTAATAATAACTCCTGTACAGCAGTCCCACAACATTCTGTCACTCGATGACGCTCGAATACCCTGTCAGAAAAGTTTAGTGTCTGGAAATGGGTTTTTTACAGTGTCTGCTATAATGTTAATGCTGTATGTGTGTGTTTACATAGATGAATATGGCCACTGTGTAAATGCACAGTACAGTTACAATCTTGTTGCCACATTAGATCGTTATGATAACATAATATATGCCTTCGGTGATTTCCTGAAGATAAACACCAAAAAATAGCACATCTGAAATAACTACAGCAGTCGCCATCGTCTGATCTCATATGAAGCAAGAGATCGCGACGACATATGATGACGTGTGCAGGTGTTGTAGTGCTGTCCCAATTCTTGGGTAAATTTTGAAGCCCTTCTCCTTCACACTCGGTTTTAAGGGCCATGGGGAAGTGGTAGGGGTACAAAAATAGAATTAGGTTTGTATTCATTGTCCGAAACAAATGATGCAACGTTGTGTTTCGTTTTATTTGCTTTATACAATAGGCCAATACAATGCTCTTTTTTTAAACACTGTGACATTGCTTTAAACATATTGGATAATTATTAAGCTGAAAGCAGCTAAACTTGACAAAATGGAACCCTTTTGAATGGTGTTTTTTATTTTCGAATTCGCAATTATGTTTTATCAGAGTGAAAAGTGACATGCC
This sequence comes from Danio rerio, assembly GCF_052040795.2. Taxonomy (NCBI): domain Eukaryota; kingdom Metazoa; phylum Chordata; class Actinopteri; order Cypriniformes; family Danionidae; genus Danio; species Danio rerio. The sequence continues at coordinate 35,126,247 of NC_141043.1, read as the reverse complement.
ATGATTTTCTACGCCTCCATGTAAAATAAAAATGCATTTAATGTCCATCATCTTGAACTTATAGCACTGCAGGTAAAATAAGACAACAATGTTCTGTTGTTTAGGTTGCTATTTGTGCATATAAAAATAAATCCCTCACAAGATTTTTTCAAGTGTTAAAGTAAGTTACTGATGGGAACACTGATGGGAAGCTCCTCTTAGCGAGAAAGTAAACCGAAACTATCGTGGTGCTTTGTTCTACTTTGTAATTTATAAATATTTGTTTTATCTTTTTTGTTTATACATTGCTGTTTAAGGACAGGTATCCTGTGTGTTTTATAGCCTACATCATTGTGGCAAGGGACTCTCAAGATCAAAGCTACTGTAGCCATTACCCCCCCCCCCCCCCTCCCCCTCCCCCCCATTAGAAAAAAAGGTGGGCTCCCCCAAAGGCCATGGTATATTTCGAACACTGTGTGAACTAATTTAGTTTTCTGCAGATAGGTTAAAACAGTTGATGTCTTGTGATTCACTGCATTTAATATTGTCACTCTCTTACTAATATGCATCAATAAGACAGAAAAACAATCTTACCTCTTTGTAGATTACGGTGGGTTTCATCATAGCTCCAATACCACAGTTCTTAGTGACGTTTTTACAGCAGGAATCTGGGACCGAAATGTGATCAGCACTGAAGTTCACCCAATCACTAGAGGAGTTTCCTCCACAGCACTTGAGCTAATGGAAAAACAAATTCATGTTATTTACTATTCAGAAAGCAAGTAAAGCAGATGACATCATAAGAGGAAGCAGGATGTCTTTATAGCGTCAGCAGGTGGCACTGTGCAAACAAGGCAGGACAGACTCATGTTAGAGTCCAGAGAACAATCACATGCCCTGTTTGGTCAAACAGTACATCTGAAAATGTGAGAGCTTTTGCTTCACCGACCTGCTTCTGTATAGAATCGAGGGTTGTGCGGTATTCCTCTGTCTTGTTGTATCCTGCGATCATGGTATTAAAGCTCTGATCAAGCAGTTCATTCACCTGCAGAGAAACAGATTTTCATGAGTCAAACGGATTTTGGGAAAACTGGGAAATTGTAAAGAAGTGACAACGAGAGCGTTCCTCACTTTTCCACGGAAGATATATCCAGCAATGCCGGCTCCAATTTCAGTAATGACGATGAGGGAGAGAATGATTGCAAACTGAGGGAACACAAAGATTGGGAGGGTGGCTGATAAGATAGGGAATGACAAGACAAAAAAAAAAAAAAAAGAAAATCTACAAAATGCTTTTTTATTTTTTGAAAGCTGCGAAGTGCTGTTCTACTGTGTGTCAAAGTAAGCAATGGCACATTATTATATTATATTATGATACATTATTATATTATTATTATGTTAGTTCATCGCAACTGTTTGTCTTCTGCTTTGTTCAAAAATGGAGAAATGCAGATCAAATGAAGTGTTCTGTAGAAGGAATCTGGTTTGACCTGTTGGTCATGTTTGACAATGTGTTAACACGGCTCCACGTTAGTCTGTATATAAACACACACATTAGCAAAAACATTTAGCCTGGTGTAAATGAACTAAGTTTAGTTAGTGTGCTGTATCCTAGAACTTAATTCAAACACAACCTCATATATATGTATAGTATTCAGGTGGTAAATAAAGTTTTATGCTATGTTGAATTTAAAAAAAATCTGTTTGTGTTTTTTCAATTTGTGGATTTGTAGTACTTACCGCTTTAAAATGTAGTATTTATTTATTATTAGAATAACTTAAGAAACTATTCAAGTTATTTGATCAATGGGGTAAGTGGTATCTCTCTCTCATATATACATTTATACACCAGTTCTGGTTGATTCTCAAATCTGATTGGGTGATAATAACAGCACTTGTACAGCCCATTCACCAAGCCCAGATTAAGAATTCAGAGGCCTCTGGGCGCATTGTCTTGTAGGGCCCCCTACCTGGCCGCACCACTATAAGGGCCTACTCACACTATGCCATCCGTACCGTGCCCAGGCCCGTTTCCCGGATCGTTTGAGAAGTGTGAGTGCGCTGAATCGCGCTCAAGCACGGTTCACTTGGCCGGCCCTGGCCCGGTTGGGAGAGGTGTGCCTGAGCGCGGTACACTTGGGCTTTTTCCGAAACCGAAAGCGAGACGTGACTTTTAAGGGACTGTTTGATAAGGATTTATTAATCATTCTTACTGTTCAGTGAACGCAAACTGCCGTAGTTTATTAAAGACGCAAACTCCTCACAGCACGCCAGCTGCGCGCCTTCAGCAGACCTCCTCAGTCCTGCAGCACGAGAGCTTAATGTTTGTTTATGAGTGCCAAAAGTGGCGGATCTGTTCGGCGAAATATCTGACTTCGTGTCCCCGCATCCCTAAGGACTGTTTGGCGAAATATTTGACGGCATATCAAACGACTGAAACGATATAACTAGAGAAATCTCCACTGTGCTGCTGAGTGAGAAGCGTATGGCAAGCCGTTTTAGCATTTAAACCTTGTTCTGACTATCCATAAATATATTTAGAGATATCTCTAATTATATTTTTACTAGTCATAATTATAATTCGACTAGTCAGAATGACAATTAGAGATATCTGCAATTACAATTGTACTAGTACGAAATCAGATTGGAGATATCTGCAAATATATTATGACTAGTCATATTCCTCCATTGACTTCCATTGAAAAATATTTGCAGATATCTCTAAATGAGTTTTGACTCCAATTCAAGATATCTACAACTGTATTTCGACTTTTAGTAAATTAATTAGAGATATCTTCAAATATATTTGTAAATATCTCTAAATATGATGAATTAAAGACATCTCCAAATGTATTATGACTAGTAAAAACTCAGAGATATCTCTAATTACAATTGTGACTAGTCAAAACTTCATTATTGACTGTTGAATTCCAATAAATGCTGTTATTTTAAACACTCCATTCAATAAATAATTATTCACAGTAAAATGTGTCCCGTTTCCACAAAAATATGAAGCAGAATAGCATTTCAAACATGTTTTTTTTATATATAAGAAGAGTCATTATTGGTATAGAAAACGGTTTATGATGCTGAAAATTAAATCTATGAACCTATATAAAAGTGGCCAACAATACTTCAGATATACACATCTGAAAAAAGCCTATTGAATTGTCAATAAAACGCCTTCATAGTCTTTTAAATGAGCATTTGTGTACAAAGAGATTACATCTAACTAGGTGTTAAAATATTGAAGGATTGAGCAAACAAATAAGCAGTAACCCCAGTATGAATTTTTTGACCTTACAAACATCTGAAGAAACCTCATTAGACCACTTCCCTTATTTTAACTCAACTATGATCAGTTCACGCCCTCATTCTATTCACTAGAACAAAAATATTTTCATAAGCCATCCTCACCGTAACGACCATGCACTGATTTTCCTTCCAGGCACCACAGCAGCCGAAGAAAGAGATGAAGAAGATGATGACGCCCACCACTATCAGCACCATAGGAGAACCAGAGGCTCCTTGGAGGATCGCCGTGTTGTGCAAAGAAACGTGAACCAGTATCCCCAGAACTATGAGGGCCAGGCCACACAGCTAGAAATGAGAAAGAGAAAAAATAGTTGAAGTCAATAGATTTCTCAATACAATAGTGTTTTAGTTATTCATCATTCCAAAGTCTGATATCTAAACTGATATTGAACCGAAATCATCTTACATTTTATTCAGACACAGTCGTTTATTTAGAAATAGAAAAAGGATACAATAATTGGTATTTTCAAATGATCTCAAAGTGAAATACAAGTCCCAGATCTATTTTGAGCCTACATATGATAAAGACAATTTCTAAAGACATTCGCTATACACAACATAGACTGCATTGCAAAAAATACCTGTTAATTAACAATTTTCATGTTTTGTGTTTCCCACTCTGCCTTTTAAGAAAGTGACTTTTATTGACATTTTAGTAGTTTGAAATAATATAATGTATAAGAAATAATATGTAGAGGGAAATAATAAATTACATAATAAAGTACTTCCAGTTTATTACAAGGTTTTTGTACAATAATATAAAACACCAAGCCAGACAATGTATCACTTTAAACTATTAAATATGTTCTAAAAAGTCAGTTTTTCGTACTTTTTAAGGTTAAGAGTTATTGGAAGAAAAAACAAACTCTCATAATGAAATTCAAAAGCATAAATAAATGGGGAAAAATAAAAACATGAATGACAAAATACGGAAAACTGCTAGATTATGGATATTTTTACAGTGTACTTCGAATACTTGGTTTAGAAACGTCTAGCCAAATATAATGAAAGCTAAATGCAATTGTCTTCATAACAGATGACTAACTTGTGAATATTATTATGGAAACAAGGATTTGTACTTTGCTCAGGTTCTATGGTTATCTGTTTGTTTGACTGCATGCTGCAAATTCAAGTTAGCAATGCTATGCTTTTACTGATTTAGCATGACTAATAAACACATGACTACAGAATAGTCTCACAGAAGGATTTCTTTAAAACACTCAATTGGATGAGTTATGAGCAGTGGTGTAAAGCAACAAATTACAAATACTCCAACTGCTGTAATTGAGTCGTTTGTCTCAGGAATTGTAATTTACTAAGTAGTTTTAAAAATGTGTACATGTTTAGTGCAGTATTGATCCTTTTACTCCACTACTTTCCTCAGCCTGCATTCACTACTTTATTTTTTCTTGTCTATGGGATTAGAAAAATCAGTCCTGTGATTTCCATCCAATCAAATCACACAAAGAAGGTAAATCACATCATAATGAACTACCTCAAGGCATAAGTGCTTTATAATTGCAACAAATTGTTTGGAAGCATTAAATGTGTCTAAGAAGATGCCCAAAAACTTTACACGCAATAACCCAGAGACTGTTTAGATGCATGTCACTGATGGAAAGATGGCAGATGTTTACTGTATGATGAAAAAAATGGCCTTAAACACCCAGCAGGCACAAGACATCAACATGAGGTCAGATTGACGTTGTACCCTAATGTCATGGGGACGTTGCATTTTGTTTGGAAATCGTGTTGACATCAGTGTTTAACGTCCAACCTAAAACCAACCAAATATTAACGTCTAATGATGTTACAGCTTGACGTTGTGCGGATGTTACAACTATGACGTCTATCAGACATTAGATTTTGGTCGCCATACCTAATGAATAAATGTCAATATTTGACATCAATATGACGTTGGTTTAAGATGTTCGATTTTGGTCACTTTCTAACAACCTAAAATCAACCAAATATCAACGTCATTTGACGTTGTTATTGGATATCAAAATAATGTTGTCATTAGACGCTGGATAGACATTGAATTTTGGTCACCTGACTTCATGACCTAAATCTAACCCAATATTAACGTCCGATGATGTTGTGTGCCTGCTGGGCAATAACTAGATGCAGTATAGAATGTTACATTTACACACACATGCACAAATTACATGTAAATGCATCAGCTTTTTACAGCATAATACTCACTACTCTTGATACACTACAACAGATACTTTAAGTCTACTTGCACTACATTTTTAGGCAAGTAATGGTACTTTTACTTGAGTATGATCTCTCAGTACCCTTTCCACCACTGGTTATGAGCAGACCCACACGGAACTTGCGTACTGAAAAATCCACAGATTTCTGCCAGATTTTTAGCCCATCATTGAATTTATTTATTTACTTTGTAAATGTAAGTTTATGTTTATTCAGTTTAAATTAATTTCAGTAATATTATTGACTAATATGAAAATGTTCATTTGATTTATTTGCAATACAGTTTGTAAAGTAATATTTTCTGTCTTTTTAAGTAGATAATTTATATAAGAGACTAGCTTTGTTTAACAAAGAACTGGATCTAATTGGACTTGCATTGTAAACATTAAATAAAAGTTAAAAAGGTTTTTTTATTTAATATATTAGGTTTTTAGTTATGATACTCCCAAAAATAATTCCACATTTAAATCTGCAAATTTTGTATAAATTTCTGCGCAGGAATATCAAAAAATGTCTGCAGATTCTGTCTGGCCCTAGTTGTGAGGTGAGTTTAAAGTAAAACCATGTTATTATATGTACATATTTGACGTGCATTTACTACACAGAGCTATAGTTCATTGAGAAGCCACACGAACAGCTGTCATAATCACCGAATAATCATCTCAATTTCATTATCAAACGATTAAATCAAATTAGAATTTAAAAATGACTTTTGCCTAGCTTTTCGTTGTACTACGACTCTTGTGCATCTGAATGCACGTGCTGGAGGTTTACAAGAGCCGGCTTCACTGATAAAATGTGCAAAAAAGTCCCCTCGATTAATCGCCCAGTTCTATGTTACTATTTGCTAGCAAGGCAACAGCGCCAAATCCTGGCATACTAAGATACATAAGAGCTGTATGCCAAAAAAGTTGAGAAATCAATTTGGCATTGATTGTGAGATTTTCAAAATGCGTCACTATTTTAATCCACAGTTTTTCCCCATTTTTGCAAGTGTAAACATGGATCGTTTTGAAAACTGTCAACTAAATGTAAAACATATTACGCAAGTTAAAAACTTTTCCAGTTTTGGTTACATTGTCGTGTAAACGTAACCTTAAAATACCCTTTTTTGGTCATACAGTAAGCGAAAGACATTTTTACATGTTTTTACCTTATAAAGACAATACAAAAGATCAGCTGGTTTGACTACAAGCTGACATACAAGTGATCAAGCTGCTGAATCGCAGCTTTAAAATGCTTCAGTGTCCCTGTATCTGCGGTTACACCCAGTAAACAGCGGTGAGTTTGGTGAACTGATGACCTTCACGGCCAATCACAGTCATTTCTGTTGAGTGCGTGAACAAAAAGGCAAATGAGCTGTGTTTAAGCACGTGCTCAACAGCGCTCAAATGTTAGCGGGAAATTGATGTTTTAAAAATTTCAGTATGGATTGGTACCGAATTCCAGTGTCGTGACAACACTATTACACTTATTTGTGTTTGCACAAAATAAAAACACACATTGCAGAAAACATACAGGATACACTTAAAACAAATAAAACTCAGTGTAATGGTCTATAGATTTGTTTTTGTTTCAGTCAATTGTCAGTGGCGTAAGACGCACAGTTCATAATGCTATGTACAGTTTATCAACAAATTAGTTCACATCTTTATCAAACAGATAATGCACTGTGTAAATGTTTCAAGTGAACCGGGACTGAGCGGCACAGCTGAGCAAAGCATAAAGGATGTTTAGAAGTATGTACGTGTCAGCTGTACAAATCGAGGGAACATGATTAACATTTATGACTACATCAGTTTGACCAACATACAAAGCAACACCAGTGTAAATATTTGATGGTAATAAGTGGCAGCAGGCACCTGTATGAAATGGACAAAAAGGAAACAGTTCAATGTTTCATTTGCTCAGTGAATAAAGATATGCACTGAAATGACCGGGAGTGTCTGTTATTACTTCAACATACACACGGCATCCTAAATAAGGAGTGGTGCTTAATCATCTATCATCAGTCCATATTCCAGCTGGCCTTCGGCATTACTTCACAGAGTGTGACACGGATGAACGCTGATAATCATATGGAGAAGTCACATGGCGTCATAAATAGGAAGATCAATCACATGACTGAGGCTAAACTTCTCAATTTGTAATGTCTGAGAAATAGTCAACTAATAAATTCCCAGCACAATGCCACATACCTGTAGAGGTTTTTCATTGGATTTCTGTTTATTTTCTTTTTCAAAGAAAAGTTTTGAAGTTAATTGGCAGGAAATATTTCTAGCGTGAGTCTTAAAATAGATTAACAGATCTTAGTTAAAAAAATTTTTTTACATAAATACTTTAATAATCTGAATATACATCAGATGCCTTTTTTGTACACAGTTGGAACTCTCCATGTATTAAAATAGAAGTGTTCCCTGGGAAAGTACTTTCATTTCATGACTGTACTGTATTTAGACACATCTGAACAGTGACACTGGTGTTTTTTCTCACACAACCTTTGGGAAACTTCTGGATAAAATACCCTAAAATGATTATGTGGGACCCTTTTGATTATGTGAGAATATAATTTCACAATATTTAATGTTTATTCTGATCTACCAAAAATTAAAGTTGCTCTAACTTTGAACAAATTCAACATGATTGTTTTAAAAATAGTTTCAATTAAAGTAAACAGACGGGTTCAACCAAAACATACAGCTCAAGACTATTTTTTTTTTTTCCAAATATTTCCCAAGTGCTGTTCAAAGGAGAAAACACATTTTTTTAACGCAATACTTTTAATGGCTAATTACTATATATATATATATATATATATATATATATATATATATATATATATATATATATATATTTTTTTTTTTTTTTTTTTTTTTTTTTTTTGCATTTGAATTTGCATTTGCCATGATGATCGTATACACATTTCTAGTTATTTTGTAAGACAGTAGTATTAGTTTAGTTAAAAAGCATACTTAGGTTTTTTAAGTCAACTAGGCGCGTTAGTTTAATTAGGCAATCCATTAGACAACGGTTGTTTGTTCTTTAGCCAAATAAAAAAACAATCCTAAGTAGGCCAATAATATTGACTTTTTTTTTTTAAATAAATAAAAATAAATAAATAAGCCTTTTTTAATAGAAATATATAACAGAAAATACTATGGAACACACACACACACACACACACACACACACACACACACACACACACACACACATATATATATATATATTTACCAAATGATGTTTAACAGAGCAAGGAAATTTTAACAGTATTTCTGATAATATTTTTTTCTTTTGGAGAAAGTCTTATCTGTTTTATTTTGGCTAGAATAAAGGCAGTTTTAAATTAAAAAAAAAACATTGTAAGGTTACTATTATTAGCCCCTTTGAGCTTAATTTTTTTCGATAGTCTACAGAACAAACCTTCATTATACAATAACTTGATTAATTACCCTAATCTGCCTAGTTAACCTTATTAACCTAGTTAAGCCTTTAAATGTCACTTTAAGCTGTAGAGAAGTGTCTGGAAAAATATCTAGTAGAATATTATTTACTGCCATCATGGCAAAGGTAAAATAAGTCAGTTATTAGAAATGAGTTATTAAAACTATTATGATTAGAAATTTGTTAAATAAATCTTCCTTCCATTAAACAGAAAATGAGGAAAAAAATAAACAGGGGGGGGGGATAATTCTGACTTCAACTGATATATACACACACACACACACACACACACACACACATACATATATATGTGTGTGTGTGTGTGTGTGTGTGTGTGTGTGTGTGTGTGTGTGTGTGTGTGTGTGTATGGGAAATTCTACCAGAAATGTACATTTTCACTTAAAAAAAAAATGTGACAGGACCTGACTTAAGCTTGTCGTCCTCAAAAAATCATACAAAAACAAGCATAAAATCATATTATTCAATGATAGAATGCATCCTTGATCACTGTCAGCTTCTTCTCCGTCAAATGATGTCACTTTCGAGTTATAGCTTTAAAGGAATTGCACGTATTACATGTTAAATTTAATGCAAAAATGACAGAACTGACAGAAACTAGGACAATTGTAAATTTATTTGTAGTATTTTTTTGTAAAATGTATTTATAATTTTGTGTTTTTAATCAATTGATGTGAATGTTAACAATTTAAACTTACTATTTCTGAAGGTTTTTTCTAAATAACTATTTAAATACAAAATTTGTAGCATTACAAAACTATTAAAGCTGTAGGTTCAATTGGGCTGAGGACAAGGACAATGACAGGGTTTGTACATTTGTAGTGTTTTTAATAAAGAATAACAAATCTGAGAACTAAATGAATGACACAGTCCTTTACAGAACAACTCACAGAAATCAAACATAAGTTCATTTTAGAAATTTTTGAAATAAAATACTTTTTATTCACAGTATATATGTTTTTATTTCAGCGACAGATTATGTAAGTTTCTGGTAGAATGTCCCATATATACATACTGTATACAAAAAATTAAAAACATCAAAGCTCACTAAGCATTTTTTCTCTAAAGGTTTATCAGTCATTGTAAATAATTTAATTTTGCTTCTGCAACCTGACTGCTACGTTATGATTGTGAAGGTGCAAAAGTGAACTTGTATACTGCATTTGTGAAAACAAGTTGTCATCTCTTGAAAATCAACTGCTATTAGCAGCTATGTTGTGAATCTGAAGGCATGTTACCCAAGTAAGAGTGTTGCACATGTGACAGAATGTGTTTTGATATCAGAAAACACACAAACTACTGCTCAGGTTACATTTCAAACAGAGTGTGTAGTTTGCACACCTACACCAGGAAACATTTATATACTAAGCCATGCCAATATCAAAGAGCAAAAGATGAATGCGTGGAGAGTGTTATTTGTGATCAAAAAAACAAACTTGCTAGGATGTGCATGTGTTATGTTTCCATGACCTAAACGGAAACCTACGTACATTATCAGCTAACTGCTGAAGGACAACCATAAACACTTTAATCCCCAGAGTCTACTAACAACAAAACCACCTTTCTGCTTTACACACATTTTCATTTGAAACCTATAAATCACTCTGTTGAGCCTTTTTCAAGTTGGCACATTTATAGGGATAGTTGCAACCCAGGCTCATTCTGAAAACGTACCTCTATATATATTTCTGGAGAGCTCCAAATATGTCCCAGGAGGTAAGTTTTTTGTAGTTTTTGTTTTCGCGAATCCACCGGAGGTCGCTGTGTACGCTTTTTCAGATCTCAAATTTCTTTTGCGAGTGCCATTTGTGCCTGTTCTTCTAACATAAATCCACCAGAGGCCGCTGTTGATTGAAATACTGGACTGACAGATTGACCGACTGACTCGCCTTTCTCTTTCCCTAAACCCAACCAATAGAATTTTTAAAAGCACCAATTGACCAATTGAAAAGGAGCAGCATCATACCGCCCCGTAGCATTCATTTTAAAGATGAAATGCAGCCATACGTATGTCTGGCTACATAATTCGCCATCTCAAAAAAATGTATATAAGGCTACCTTTTCAGAATGAGCCTGTGTTGGATAGCTAATCCAAAATTTACTTGCCCTAAAGTGGTTTCTGAGTTTCCTTATTTTCTGTTAAACGCAAGATCTTTTGAAGAATGCTTGTAATCGGTAGTCACTGACTTCAATAATAAGTAACAAATGCCATGGAAGTACTGTAATTGGCTTGCAGTTACCTACATTCTTCAAAGTATCTTCTTTTGTGTTTAATCGATTTTTAAAAAAATCAAACTGAGGCAGAGTACATCATTTTCATTTTAAGACGAAGTGTCCCTTTAATTAAAACAAGCTTTAAACAGGAAAGCCATAAAATGTGCGAACTACCTAATTCTTAAGTAAACGACAGTGATGTTAATGAGCAACAGGTATTTTCCAGCCAAAAAATCAAGGCTGATCCACATGTTAGCTGAACACGACGACAATGTGTTCCAGTCATCTGACAAAGTCAGGAAGCATGTTTTCCTGGATGTTGTGAAATTTCTGGCGTTACACTCTGAGTCATCATAAGATAAAGTCTATGTGGGTCTGCTAAACTCCTTCACTGGAAAAAGTGTGTGTCATAGTTATTAGCAACTCTCGAACTCTAAGAAACCACAAGATTTATTTACGTTGTAGAGAAGAATGTCAATTTCATTTCTCCTTTTTACGTCAAAGCTACTGATGAGAGCTAAACTAGCTCAATGTGATTGTGAAAAGGAGTATAAATGTTTCACAACAGTTTCCAAACAGTGTAGTAAATGCAGGGTTACACAAAATTCATTCATGTTGTCCCAACACAAGTTGATTAAGTTAACTTAACACATTTAAGTGGCTTAAACACAAAAAAGTTTAAGTTAAAAAAAGCAAATAGGTAGTTTGAAAAAGCAGCCAAAATATTTTTTGAGTTTATAACATGCAATAAGCCACTGTCGATTCACAGAAATGGGTCATGCTGTTATGGCACAATGTCTGGCTAATGCGAAATGTGGCCTGATATAATACAGACGTTATGTGTGTTACTCACCCAGAAGATGAAATTAAAGAAAAAGAGCAGGTATTTGACACATTTCGCTCCTCCTTCTACAGCCATGGTGGTTCTCGGTTAAATCCTGTAAACAAAATGAAGGTTAAAATCACATAAATGAAAGCACACGACCGCACCCACCAGCCTTAATAGCAGCAAGGTTAAAAATACAGGAACAATATATAGGTCAGTTTACTGACACAAGTTAAATGAGGCTAATAATTAACTGAGTATCGTTGAGAGTCAAATATCCCTTTTAAACAATTGAAAGAAAGCAAATATTTAAGGTAAAGAAGAACAATAATCCTGATTATTTCTCAAAAATCTAATCATAATAAAATCATGGATGTATATAAGGAAAAATAAAATAAGGAACTAAGCTGCCTCTTAGAATAAAGCTGTAAAGTAAACAAACTAGTTACTGTTTCCTTTTTTAATGCCCTATGCCTACAAGTATGTATTTACTCCATTTACTCCGCCCATAATAATAGAAAACAGTTTGCTTGGCTTTAGGCTAATTGTTTTGTGTTTGCAGGGCTCACACTGGTATAACTGGTGGCAAGTACTTTTCTCAGTTCTTTTCTGAATAAATTTGTCAGTTATGAGACGAAGACTGAGAGAATGAGCTTAGGGTGCAAGTCCTCTCATTAGAGGTGTTGCATCATGAGACTTTACTTTTACTTTGTTCACTTTGAGCTTAACATTGCATTTGTCACCATTTTGGTTGCAGTCTAAAGTCCTGGCTTGGTCTTTACACATGAATATGTTGGTGATTTTAATGGATTAATTGTGTGGTATATATATATATATATATATATATATATATATATATATATATATATATATATATATATATATATATATATATATATATCATTATTCATACAATAAATATTTGAGATTAAATGTGAAAAAGATTACTCATAGAAAATTAGTTTCAATAATTTTTTTTTTTTTTTTTTGCAGTGACACATGACAAACTTTTTGTTAACTTTACTATAAGTCATACTAGTTGATCATAAAAGCAATATTCTACATTGTTATAGACCATTTTGTGGGATGAAAACAATAACAATGGTCCAAATGTATTTCCTGTTTCACATTTTTCATTGCAATAGCTTAAAAGAATCCAAAAATGTCCACATAATGATAAATAATGTTATGATGGCTATTTTAATGTCAAGTTATGACTGAATTGCCTCTTGTTACAGTTAGGAAACAGTTTAACAACATGCAGGAAAATGTAATGGTCTATAATGGAGTGAACATTTTGTTTAGTTTTTATTATACACTTAATGTCTATAAAAAAGCTAACAAAATACTATGGTGTATTACTACTATATTAGCTATAGTCATCATCATCATCATATTTAAATACTTGGCCATATAGTCTTAGCTTAGTCTTTAAAAATAGTATTCAAAACATAATTCATGTATCGTGTTTTAGAAAAAAAAGTCATGATTCATTTAAAATAATGATGTGGAATTTCAACCTCTTTTCTGTTACTAAGTCGAAATTAGAAATTTATCTTTTGCAAGAGACTACATTTAATCAAATTATTTTCCTCCAAGTTTTTAAAAGGTGCACATGCTATGTTTAACCATAAAATACGTTTATTATATATATGTTGTTGTTGTTTTTTTTTGCTAAATGACTGGTGTCTCGTTGTTTGTCAGTTCGTTTATAATAAACTCTTACAATTATATATATATATATAATTATATATAATTTTTGTCATCTGGAAGCTAAACAAAACTTATATGCAAAACTAATGCAAGTAAAACATGGTGTAATATTCCTTATTCCCTTTAATAACCCCAAAAAAGTTACCCAGGTAAAAGTAAATGTTGACGTGTGTTCAGTAACAAGGAACTAAGTAAAACCGTGAGAAAGGTTAAACTCCTGTCTTTACATCATCTGACTTCAGTCACGAGATTAATAGTCATAGTCATTGTTATAAAATGTAGCGTGAATTATTTGCCAGACATACAAAATCGACAGTCTTTAAACTACGTCAGTAAATCGACTGTAACTTAGCTTAAATAAATATATTTCAAATATAATGGCGACACTCAACGGTTTTCTTTCTTTGTTCCTTATTCGACCTAACGTAATGTTGTATTACACAACCGCCTTTACTTTCTAAACTCGTCAATTTACCAACTTTTCAAGATGTTTACACGATGGTATGTTGAATCTAACAGAATTAAGGTTTGTCGTGCGTCTGAAGTTGTGAAGACTGTTAGTTTCGCTCTCTCAGAAAAGGCAAGTCTGTTGAAATTCAGTCTACGACATAAGACGACTGGCAGAGGAAACAATGTGGCTATTCACTGGGTTAACAAAATTACACCCAGCGTGTAATTTCGAGGATTTCCAGTCAAAACTAATTACTTAAGATAACAGTAAGAAACCAAGTACCTTTGAACGACGAGAAAATCTGGCGTCGTCTTCAATTTCGAAACTACTTGAAAATCTGTTAATTTTTTAAAGCAGAAGTGTCGCGCGCCTGTCAATAACACATTTGTGTGAAAAATAAAAACCACTTACCTCGAGTAAAATGTTCAGCAAAGCGAAACTTGTAGAGCGAAAACTTGGATGCTGTCGATCCCAGCAACAGTACACGGATGTGACTAGTCGATGAGTGTGTACTTAGTAAATGTAACCCGTCCTAATAGCACCCCACCCCTTACTGCGGATTATGCTGAGCCTACTAGTACACACACAAAAAACACATCTGTTTAAAGAAGCCTTCATGTCTTATATATGCCTTAAACCCTTTAGATGGCTACTAATGTTTAACAGGTTGTCGACAACAAGGCAAACGTCACGTTTTAAAGGTGTACTCAGTATTTCTATATTTTTTAATAATAATATGGTTTACAAAAATATATGGCAAGCCGTTTTAACATTTAATCAGTAGCCAGTACTAGTATCTATTCTCATGTTACTAGTGCTCGTTTTTTAGATACTAGTATCTTTTCCATTAGGCACAAGTAAGTATTTATTAGATGTATGTATTATAGATACTAGTGCCTATGCAGCTTTTTAAAAATATATTAGTGCCTACTCATTAGACATTAATTTTGTTTAGTACATACTACTAGTACTTATATATTAGATACTATCTATTTCAGTGGTTCTCAAACTTTTTTCACCAAGTACCACCTTAGAAAAAAATTGTCTCTCCAAGTACCACCTTACGACGCTATTTTTTAACCAGTATTAAAAAATAGCGTCGTAAGCCTAATTAAGCAGCTACAGGTGTGCACAGTTTTAAAACGATGCAGATTACTTCCTATTAGTAAGAATATGTATTATTGTCAGTCACTTTAAACATTTGAAATAGTCTGAACATTAACTGTGCTTGCAGATAAAAAAAAAAAGTTTTAGTTAAAATGTGCTTTCAAAAGTTCATAAAAAAATGGCGCTGTTCTTAAAAAGTAAAAAGAAAACTGCTGTACTTAAATCTAAAGTATTCATAGTAGCCTATTCATCAAAAGCTGGAAATGCTGCTTGGACCTTATAAATATAGGCTATATGTCATATTCCTACACTTTCAGACAAATCTTGAAATAAATGTTAAATGTACATGACAGGGACAGCCTAATGAAAATCAATTCCAGCACCTATTTTTTTTTCAAGACTGACATGCTATGTATTGAAGACCTGAAATGTATTCTCAGCAACCCATAAAACATTGCATAGGAATAGATACAAATAAAAACCATTAATAATAATATTTATTAATCATATATTAATAGTATAATAAACCCGCACTAAGTGCTTGTGAAATCTTTTTTGTACTCAAGTAAAAATACTATTACACTGCTAAAATAACAAAAATTTAAGTAAATAATACTAATATTAGGTAAAAGTACAAATTACTCTTTTAAAAAGTACTAGTTGGTTACTTTTGAAAAAAAATCTGATTTTCCTTATGAAATCACTTTTTTTTAAGTGTAAACCTAATTTAATGGTTTGATTGCTTACATCCCAAAGCTACATGTATAATTTGCACTAACAAAGGAAGTATAGTCAATTTTTCCTTTCATGACAATTAATCTTTTTCAATAGCACTGATAAAACTACCAAATAATCTTTAAGGCCATAAAGACACTTTTTGCCCATTTTTAAACAATATATATTTTTAAGCTTTGAAAGGTTAAATTAAATTATATGGTAAAAAGATTTCAATTTAGCCTTTTATTTACATATTTTACACTATTTTCTTTACAATATGGCAAATTTGTTTCTTAAATAGCTGTACATCACATGTAGATTTTATTTTACACTTGATCTTAATCTAAAATAGAAACGTAAAAAAATACAAGTACACTGTCAGTAAAAAAATAAAACAAATGAATTCATTTTACTTGAGGTATTTAAAATATGACGACACTACATTTATCAAAGCAGTGCTTTAAGAGCCTTATTGTAAATTGTGATAAACAATAAGTAGGCTAACAATGGATTGCTTTGACCTGTAATGCTTTAGGACAGATCAGAATACAGCTAAATGTATAAATCACACAAATACCTCATCCAGAAACATTTCCAGCATAATTCTTTTGTCGTAAAGAAATAAAAAATGTTCCACCTTTGCTAAAAGTAAGTTTCACTTCACAACACAGCCAAATAAGAAGACCATTAGCATTGTCATCGATCATGTATCAATCTATTTCTAAATATTTGATAACTTTGAATACTTTTGACTAAATTTAGTTAAGGAGCAAAGATAAATAATGTTCTACTTTAATAGTGGAAAGATCGCGATTGTATTCTATCTGAGCAAAGATAAATAATGTCTACTTTAATAGTGGAAAGATCGCGATTGTATTCTATCTGAGCACACAGGCGATCATGAGAGCACTGCAGTTCATTTGAAAAAAAAGCCTATTTAAAAGCTCACATATCTGTTTTAGCGATTTGCGTACATGAATGCGCTCTCGTGTTAAAATAAAGCACTCGCCGCATTTGCAGAAATGCGTAATTGCGCAATACCTCCATTCCCGCGCCGCCATTCAGAATGTATTAGAGGAGTGACAGGTCAGAGGCGAGTCGACTGGCTGTCGGAGAGCGAAACGTGTATGAAGATCATCAAATAGGCAGGAAATATGTCCGCGGTTTAATTACTCTGCTAGACATCTCTGTAGTGAAAACATCCGAGAAGCATTATTCCAACAAAACATTTGTTTTTAAGTTGTTTTTTCTGTCTCTGCGACACAGAAAGCCTTTGTCCCGCCCTTACGTTTCACGCAACTAGACAAGGTCGACTGTGATTGGCCACTTTTCATGTCAGTCAAATCACGCTTCAGAATCAATTCTTAAACTTCGGAAACTGATTTTCAGCAGCTTATGACACAATGCACTAAAATAAACATTCTAAGCACAGCGTTGTGATCGTACGCTTCACAAAACAGCCAATGCTGATCACATCAATGTTATATTACGCATTAAAGGATTAAAAGTGTTAATTGTTTCTTTCATTATTCAGCGATTCCTCCGCGTACCACTAGGAGGAAGCCCGCGTACCACTAGTGGTACGCGTACCACAGTTTGAGAACCACTGATCTATTTAATAGGTAGAAGAACATATTAAATAGATACTAATTCTTATTTATTAGATACTAGTACTTATTTATTAGATACTAGTGCTTATTTTAATAGTGAACTATAGTAACAATTATGTTGTTTCTAGTAACAAATTAAAACACTTTCCATTGATTTTCTATTGGGATATGTCATTGTGATATCAACTATTCACTTTTGACTAGTATGTATTCCAGCTGGGACTAGTACATATTTTTATGAATTAGTCCTTATTAATTAGATACTAGTTAAGTATTAGATACTATTACTTATGTATTAGGTACTAGTACTTTTTCCATTAGATACTAGTAGTACTTTTTAAATAGATACTGGTACCAATTCATTAGATACCAGTAACTAATAAACAATTACTATTACTAATCAATAACTACCAGTATCTATTTATTAGACACTAGTATCTTTCAAGGGTGTAGAATAAGCATGGACGGAGGGGACATGATGCCACCAATATCCACAGATTAAAATTTCCCCACCAATAATTTAATCACCTCCAAAATAAAATAATGCTTTGTAGAATTTTTCCAGTCAGGCTAACTGTGCAAGACTCAGGTGAGACGTGGACACAAGCAGCTACATTTCAAAGAAAATTGTCAGGTCAAGTTTGTTACTAGCTCTCTATAATAGTAACCAATTAATGAAAGGCTTATTTTGATTTTGGTCTCCACGGCGATTATGAAAAAACAACAATCGAGATAAAATGGTGTCAAATTAGGTCACCATCAAAAACAAAAGCAAATCTATACGCCCTTAGTGTCTTTTATAACTATTACTAGTAACAATTCATATTTTACTAGTCAGTTCTGCTTTTTAACAGTCTTATGTTATGACTAGTCTAAATGGAAAAGCAGAGTTCAATTAAACATTTTACTAGTAACATTTCAAACAAGTACTAGTATCTAATAAATGTGTACTAGTATCTTTTAAATAAGTTGTAGTATCTATTTCATAAGTATCTGTTTAATAAGTACTAGTATTTAATTAATAAGAACTATATCTATTAAATAGACACTAGTATCTTATGAATAAGTACTAGTATTTAATAGGTAGTAAAATCTAATGAATGAGTACTAGTATCTAATAAAAAGAACTAGTGTTTACTGCGTAAGCACTAGTGTATTTTTAAAAAGCACGAGTAACTAAAGAATAGGCACTACTAGTAAAATGAATAAGCACTAGTACTTATTGGAAAAGATATTAGTATCTAAAAATAAGTAGTAACGTGACAGTAGATACTAGTACGAGTTATAGATTAAATGTCAAAACGGCTTGCCATAAGCTGTTTTATCATTCGATATGTAAACCGTATGGCATCAGTTTTCAAGCTAGCATCTTTTTTTTAGATACTAATATCTTTTTTTTTATACTTAATCAGTATATACAGTGCTCAGCATATTTGAGTACACACCACATCTCTAATTTCAATTCACATATTCTATATGAAGCTTTACAACATTATATTTGTGCATTAGTCAGTGCTGAAGCCAAATCTGGAGCTAATCTAACAAAAATAACTTGCGATAATGATTAGGGGAAAAAATTAAATTAAATTTTGAAAAATAGCAAAAATCAGGAGAAACAAAAAAATATAAATAATTTGGTTGAAATATTTTGCATGAATGTAAATGTTTTATGTTTCCATTACTAAAGATGTTCTGTGACTAAAATTTTATTTTAATATACATATCTGTTTGATAAATCTGTTTTGTTTAAATGCACCAATATATATTATCCATATTTACTGAGAAATAAATAAAAATATTCATTTTCAAAATGGGCTGTACTCTTATATGCTGAGCACTGTTTTTATCACATACTAGTTCCTATTAAAGAGCCCATATTATGGGTTTTTGAAAATTCCCCTCCATGTAGTGTGTAACACAGCTCTAAGTGAAGTGAAGTATCCAGCTAAGGCTTAAATCTGTAAGAATACAGTGTTTAAAACTGTTGATTCATCTATAAAAGAGTCGAATCATAGTGCTTCAAACGAGTCGCCTTGATACCGACTCATTAGGTGTTTCGCCATGACGTACGAACGAAACAAAGTTTTTCACGTGCACGCGCAAACCCGGGAGATTTCAAACCTGAGGCCCCGCCCTCTGACGCAGTAACCCAGACACACACACACACACACACACCCACAAACACACGCACACCCACAAACACACGCACACAAACATGCCGGTCGATTGAAGTCACACTGCAGATGGATATTATATTGAGTCTCTACCCAAAGATGAAACATCAGCATTATAACCAAGCAGTTGGAAACTTCTGGAAGCTACATGCTACAAAGAATACTTCATCTGAGTTTGTTAAAGGAAGGATCAGTAAAGAGTAACTGATGGACGTCAGGATGGGTTTCTTCCTACATTTATCAAGTGTAAGTACGTGCGGTTAAAGTTGTTTCCTCGTTTACTCTAGCTTGCAAATGTATTTAGTTGTGATTTGTTACTTGTAACCGCGTGTACTGTATCAGGTTAACTGGATATTTTATCTTATCGCGTGCAAAGTCACGTTAAAAACGCGACGCGTGCTGTTTGTTTATGGAGCTCCGTGCTAGAGTTCTGCTCCCGCGATTTATTCGGAAATGTATTCCCGCGCCGCAGAAATCTGGCGCGGGGAGAGAGAGAGAGAGAGAGCGAACGAACGAACGAACGAGCTTTGTGTACTTTGTGCTGTGTGTGTTTTTTTATACAGACAGCTTGGCTGTCTGGACTGTATACTGGGTGATATTTGGTTGTGTTCTCCGCTCTAGCGGGACCGGGCGCGGCGGGCAGAAAACGGAGCGGGTTCTCAGGCTAAAACCTGGCGGGTGCGGGCTGAAGCGGGAGCGTTGTCATCCGGAGGTGTGTGTGTGTTTTTGTGTGTGTGTGGTATGGCGAGTACACGACTGTCTCCTTCGTTCGGTTATCCGTGGCACTATCCACTCGCCATAGTGTGGCAGCTAAAGTCCACGCCTACACTATCGAGCGTGTATGAACTGTGATTACTTTTTAAATTGCTGATTAGCTATTGGCCATTTCCCTCTCTGACTGAAGGCAGTCGACCAATCGCGACAGACTGTCATCGGCCCAATCAGCGCAGATTAGCTTCGCGCTAAGGAGGGGTTTGGGAACAAATGAATCACTGGACGATTCATACAGGAGTCGCTGGGATAATTAGATAAAAATAAATGCAGATTATAAGACCATGAAAGTGTTTTTTGACCTTGCATGCATATTAGACTGTTGTTGGAGACCCTTACAACCAAGATATGACCTTATTTCATGTATAATATGGGCTCTTTAAATAATGGCAAATTAAATATTAAACACTAGTACACCTATTCATCAGTTAAAGAATACTAAGTACATATTAATTATCTTCAAGTCTTGCAGATCAAATCTTCAAGGAATTGCCCTAATAGATGAGCTAACCACATCTAGTTTCAGTACACCAACCACAAACCTCTGAAAGGAGTATTAAAAGCTTTGAGACACATCCCATTATATTTATAGTCATTTTGTTGAAAATGCTGCTTTGACATAATTGACACAGTTAAAACAATATAGAATAAAAAAAATGACCTGACTAGCCTAAAACTGTGGTTATACAAATGCTAATCAATGCAACAAAAACACAACAACATGGTTACACTTTATAGGGTCATGATTATGACATATTATTTAAACTCAAACAATTGTTTAGTTGGATTGTGTGTTATAAAATCTAAAGTTGATAAGACATAATTTTATTACACTCTTGTAAATATCATCTGGCACATTGAAGACGTCAGCATAGATTAGAAGTCATTTTGGTGGCTTGAGAAAGCCAACATACTGTTTTACTACACAAACTTAATATTCTTCTTCTTCTGAGAATAATTTTTATATGCATCTCCTACTAGACTGTTCATACTACAATTACCAAACTCACTCCAAACCTCCAAACTGGTCGGACTCAGGTGGCTATGTCTTTTCCAACTGATCCGACTTCCGAAAACTGACCTGGAAAATTCAGGAAAGTCCCATTGACTTAACATTGGACCAAACTTTGAGACCTCATAACTTTGCGCCAGACTGCCATACAGACTTGGGGTTACACTCATTTAACTCAGACTACTCATCTGCCAATCACTGATGACATTTCAACTTACTAGTCTTACCCTAGCAACCACTTACAGCACCCTAGCAACTATCCCATAGACGTACATTGTAAAAAAAAAAACTGCCATTGACTACATTGGACATACTAACAACACACCAAATGACACTAACAATATACTAATCCATACTAAAAACATACTAATACTAGCATCATGCTAATTCATACTAAATTCATAGAAACAACATGCCAAGTTAAACTAAAACCTTGCTAACAATATGCTTATGTATGCTAAAAAAACATGTGAAAACGTATATGCTAACGTATATGTACTTGTCTATGCCAGCTGTTTCAAACTTCTTAAAAACCACTTCAATTATTTAAACTTTAAAACTACTTCAAACTTTCAGACTAGGCTCTCTCAACCCATCATACAGTTTGTCTACGAACTTTTCTTTTCTAGTTCAGTTTATTCTTTCTTGTATTACAAACACACAGTGTGATGTTTTATTGCTACATTGCCATGGTTTGATAAATTAACTTAATAATAAACCAGTGGAATGAATTAAATGCTCCACAAACATCTAGAGGAGGCTAAGATGTATTAAGGTTTGTTTTTCTCCAATTTCTCTAAAAATAACATTGACATTATAATCTGAAAAACATCATTAGCATGATGTAATTTCAATTCCAGGGGAATTCTACTCATGTCTGCACAAGTACCTGTTTAGAATCCATTTTGTACACTTTATTTTCCTGTTTTTACATCCAAGAGTGGAAAAAATATGAATGAATGAAAGCATTGAGAAGGGAAACAATGTGTTTTTCCAATACTTTCTTATTCGTTTATTTCTGGAAGTCACATTATAAATTTAATGACACATGCAATTTGAATGAACATGCCACTGCTTATTTAACCACCTGTATTTACAGTCTGATCATCATCAGCAAATGAATATAAATGTTTCGTCACATTTCAAAACAGGATCTTCTGCATGAAATACTTTGTTGATACGAGCAAAAATTCATACTGAACTTCTTGTTTTTACTTCCTGTTCATGAACCAACAATTATTTCTCGTAAAATATGTCAGACCACCATTATTTTCCTGTCACATTTTGGATACGTGGTCTTCATTTACTGGCCATTTAAAATATGAATAATAAAATCTTAGGCATTATCAGATCAAAAAAAAGAAAAGTTGCTCCCTTTTATTTAGGACATTTTCCATTTTAGCCACATGCTCTCCCATACTGGCCACTTTATTAGGTACAACTGTCCAACTGCTCATTAACGCAAAGTTCTAATCAGTCAATCACATGGCACCAACTCAATGCATTTAGTCAGGAAACTGAAGATACAATTTGCAAAGGCTCGCCAAAATTGGACAATGGAAGATTGGAAAAATGTTGCTTGGCCGATTGAGTCTTGACTTCTGCTGTGACATTAGGATGGCAGGGTCAGATTTTGGCGTCTACAACATGAAGCATGGATCTATCCTGCCTTGTATTAATAGTTCAGCGTGGTGGTGGTGTAATAGTGTGGAGGATATTTTCTTGGCACACTTTAGGCCCAATAGTACCAATTGAGCATTGTGTCAACGCCTAAGCCTACCTATCTTCCGATGGCTACTTTCAGCAGTATAATGCACCATGTCATGCAGAGCAAATCATCTTAGACTGTTTTTTTGAACATGACAATGAGTTCACTGTACTCAAATGGTCCTCACAGTCACCAGATCACAATCCAACTGAGCACCTGTCGGATGTGGTGGAACGTGAGATTCGCATCATGGATGCACAGCAAACTAAACTGCAGCAACTGTGTGCTGCTATCACTTCAATATGGACTAAAATCTCAGGAATATTTCCGGTACCCTGTTGAATCTATGCCACAAAGGATTAAGGCAGTTCTGAAGCCAAAAGGGGGTCCAACCCTGTACTAGTAAGGTGTACCCAATAAAGTGGCCGGTGAGTGTTTATAGCTATACGTTTAATTTATGAATGCTTGAAACAATATACAAGATATATATGTATTGTATAAATAAATGGTTCTTGCACATTATAGATTTGTGTGGTTTACCAATGCAATTAAAATCAGCAGCCAGTCAAACTTCAGAGGTGAAAGGTGATTTGCAGTGCGGCACAGCAATACAAAGACATGACCTGTGTATTATAAGAGTTTGAACATACTCAGATTCCAAGTGAGGTCAAGGAACCTGAACTTCCAATCTTCTTGAACCTATTTGCTGCAGCGATAGCTATGTAGTTTTTCTGTATAGAAGGAGAGCAAGAGAGCATTTAGTACTTTAAAACTGAGGACACAATGATCTGCCACTTTCTAAACACAGTGTTTTACCTTCCACAATCGCCTGGCCATGTATTTCTTGAGGAGAACCTGTGACTTGAGCACGATGTTACTGCTTTTGGCTTTCTCAAAGATGTTGTTGAGCCATGGGTGTTTGAGACACTGTGTGGCACTCATACGACCACTAAAAAGATGATGAATTAAAAACAAACACCTATAATCTTTCGAATATACAAAAGTCATACAAAATACAGTTGTTGTTTTAACTTGAGTGCCACTATATAGTCACTGTATGCGAATATTGTGTTCAACTAAACACAATTATGTGATTTTGGAGTGGCCAAGCGTTAAAATATGATGATGATGAACTTGTATTTTCATTTTACGTTACCTTCTTTCTCTGATCAGTAGGTTGGAAACAAAGTCCCGCGCGTCAGCAGACACGTGCTCAAAAGCGTCCTCGTCGAAGTACCTACATACATCCAAAAGGGGGCGCTGCTTCATAACACATTTTTAGATTGAAAGTTTTTCACATTTTTCATGAACACAAAAGATTTCAGATTAGATATTTCTTTGGCAGCACATTTCTCTCAAAGATAAAAAATATATATATTATAGTTCTGACTTTTCATTTCACAGTTATGAGGGGTTGTTTTAACTTGCATTTCTCAAGTAACCTTAATCGTAACCTACCAGTTCCCCATGAGCACATTATTGAGGGTCTGGCCGTCATCATCACCCAGAAAAGGAGAGAGGCCACTTAAACTAGAACAGAAAAAGAATATATACAGTTGAAGTAAGAATTATTAAATCCCCTTTGATTTTTCTTTACATATATATATATATACATATATATATATATATATATATATATATATATATATATATATATATATATATATATATATATATATATATATATATATATGTATATATATATATATATATATATATATACACCCAGTGATGTTAGGAGTTGCATAGGAGTTTTCACAGTGTCTGATAATATTCGTCTAGAATAAAAAGGGTTTTACATTTTTTTTTAAAACCATTTCAAGGTCAATATTATTAGCCCCTTTAAGCTATATATTTATTTTTTTGATAGTCTACAGAACAAACCATCATTATACAATAATTCGCCCAATTACCCTATTCTGCCTAGTTAACCTAATTAACCTAGTTACGCCTTTAAATGTCAATTTAAGCTGTATAGAAGTGTCTTGAAAAATATATAGTAAAATATTATTTACTGTCATCATGGCAAAGATAAAATAAATCAGTTATCAGAGATGAGTTATTAAAACTACTATGTTTCGAAATGTGTTGAAAAAAAAACTTCTCTCCCTTAAACAGAAATTGAGGAAAAAATATAAACAAGGCGGCTAATAATTCAGGGGGGGGGCTAATAATTCTGGCTTCAACTGTATATATTAGAAATTCAACAGTTTAGCTGACATGAATCTAACAGTGTAGCCCAAGTTTCAGTTTTGGTGGCTACCCAAATACTCCATTACACTGGTAATGCTTTAATTAGACAACACAGATGACAGAGTGACCCTGGATGCTGTTTAACTGCCCTTGTTTGATGTTATTGGACTCACTCCCAGTTCTTTTACCACACGTTACCACTGTTGGCCAATGTTTTTAACTAATTTGTATGACGTCATTGATAAAAATAACTGTACTTATAATGGGGATTTACTTTTGTATTTATTTGCAGAAAGCGATGTTGAATTAAAATGCAGTTAATGTTTAAAAAGTGTTAATTCCAGTACAGAATATTTTCATTAAAATCCTGACTTTTCCCCCTCACAATTGACTTGTTCTCCTTCACAATTTTGACTTTATCTCACAATTCTTACTTTTTGCTCACAATTGTGAATTTGTATCTCACAAATATTTCTCTTTCTTACTTTTTTCCTCACAATTATTTTTTCTCAAAATTCTTACTTTTCCCCCTTCACAATTCTAACTTTGCAAGGAAAAAGGGTGAGATACAATTATGTATTTGCATCTCACAATTCTACCTCTTACAATTCTTTTACCTCTCACAATTCTGACTTTGTATCTCACAAACCTTTTTATTTGCATTCTATCTTAAAATTCTGACTTGTTTCATTAAAAATTTGACTCTTACAATCAGGGGTACTGCTCGCCGATATGGGCCTTATGACATTTGGTGGGCTTGGGTGGTGCGTTTTGAGGACAAAAGTGAAGAGTCTTACTTTTCTCCTCACAATTCTTACTTTTTCCCCTTTGTGAGATACAATTTCATAATCGTATCTCACATTTGTACTTTTTCTCACAATTCTTACTTTCCATTCTTAAAATTCTTACTTTTTCTCAAACAATGGTTCCCCCTCAAAATTAAGACTATTTTCCCCTACAGTTCTGACTTTTTCCCCTCACAATTTTTACCTCTCACATTGCTTACTTTTTTCCCCTTACAACTCTTACTTTCTCTTCACAATTCTTACCTCTTTCTCACAATTCTGACAATTTTCCTTACAATTCTTACCCCTTTACTCACAATCCTAACCCCTTTCTGACACAATTTTTACCTTTTTTACAATCCTTACCTTTTTCTCTCACAATACTTACATTTTCCCTCAATTTTTACCCTTTTCCTCACCATTATTACTCCCCCCCCCCCTTAATAATTACCTTTTTTTCACAATTCTTGCTTTTTTCCCTAAAATTCTTACCTCTTTCTGTCAATTCTTACACCCCCCATCCCCCCCCCCCCCACACACACACACACTACTCTGACTATATCTTCAGTTTTGACTTTCTATCTTCTATCTGAAATTCTGACTTTTCCCCATACCAATTCTGACTTTGTATATCGCAACTTTGACCATATATTGAAATTACAACACAGAACGATGCAACATGAATTTGGTGTGATTTACAGCATGTAAGTGACGACTCCCAAAGTCCACATATCCGTAGGGAAGGAGACAAAATCAAAGTTCACAACCTCTGGAGCTAAAAACTCAGGCGTTCCAAATGAAACTTTGAGCTTCTCTCGTGGTTTATATCTGAAGAGGGACAAAGAGAAAAGTTAGTCAAAGCATAAAAATAAGCCTCGGCTATAATATTTGACTCCCAAGGGATTAACACATGCAAAAATACACGCTTGTCACTGGAAAAGTATGTAAGGCAAATGTCAGGCCAGTTAAAATGGCTGATGACAACACTAATCTTTGTTCGAACACATAAACCTGCACGGGTAAGAACAATATCATGGTATAAATCCCACCTCCTGGCTAGTCCAAAGTCGATAATTTTCACCTGATGGCTAGAGCGATTAACAAGGAGGATGTTCTCTGGCTGAAAAAGAAAGTGATAAACTGTTGGATCATCACCGCGTTTTAAAGCTGTCAGACAAAAAACAACTCTATGCAAACCATATTAGAGGTTTAAAGGTTCCATGAAATTAAAATAATGTTTTTTAGACGTTAGTATCATTAGTATTGTTAGTTTTTAAGGATATCTATTAGGTAGTGTGCTCCAAAACATTGACAAAATTTGCGTTCAGAAGATATAACACTGATATAAGCATGTAAAGTTTGTAGTTTGACACGTCTGCCTAAATGGATAAACAGTTTTATTTAAGTCACCTCATAGTTTAGTTTCTAATCAAATCTTGACCAATCAAATGCTCTCTCTGACATGCCCCGCCCACTTCAAGACGCTTCTCATTTGCGTTTCATTTGATGCACTTGATTTCAATCACTTTCACTGGCAAAAGAATTGATAAAACCAAAAGGCTATTGGCTGTTTTTTTAAGGGGAGGGGCTACATTGAGTCCCACCCTCTTTTCATGTTGTGGTTGAGATTATGTCAAACATCGAATAAAAGTGCATATTTCAAGGCACTTCACAGGACCTTTAAGGGTGTCCGAAAGGATGACTAATATGTGAGAAATATTTGAAAAGAAGCTGCAATCTGACAATCAAAGTACAAAAGTACAAAATAAAATCTACAAAACAGATTACCTAAAAGTGTTTATATAAATCATCAAATCTTCTGTCCAATCAAATGCTCTCTACTTTCTACTATTTGTCCCACCCCCTTCAAGATGCTATTGCTATATTAGCTTGAGCTCAACCACTCTCCCACATGCAGAGTGGTGATAAAAAAATAAATGCTATTGGCTGTTTCTTAAAAAGGAGGAGGAGCTACGTCCCACCCTGTCTTCATGTTTTTGTTCAAATTAAGTCAAACGTCAAACAAAAATGCAACTCAAAGCGCTTCCTGAGAACTTTAATAGAATTTTTTTGCACACCAATAGTGCGTTAAAATTGCGATATATTGACCTCCGAATTGCACTTTGAAAACAAAAATGACCACCTTATTAAGGTGTTGTTCCAAACTGAAGTGCTCAAAACTGGTCACTATTATGGGCCCTCCAGAATAAAGGATTTTGAAGGGTACAGCCGATGGACACTTGATCTTTTGCATAAGGACTTTTTTTTGCAATTTGTTTAAAAATGTACTTAAAGAGCCCCTTTTGTGGGTTTTTGAAAATGGCCTTCTATGCAGTGTGTAACACAGCTCTAAGTGAAAGATAACATCCAGCTGAGGCCAAATCTGAAAGTGCACCGTTTAAAACGATTGACTCTTTAACGAAATAGTCAACTTGGAGTTGAATAAATTAATCGGGTTCGGATCTTTTGCTTGAGCGCATTAATATGGTACATCACCAAATATGTGCCGGATCCGATAAAACATTCAGGCACTAGCAGAGCGCGGGGGTTCACAGGACTAATCATGACACGAAGATGACAATCACTGACAGATGGAGACTTAGCTGCTGGAAATAAACGGTTAAAGTACATTTTCACAACAACACCACAGTATAGCCAACCTATGCTGTGTTTGTTCCTGTCATCCAGCTGGAACTGTTTGGATTAATACTGAATGTGTGTCATTGTTATTACTTGGGGTTCGTGTTACGAATAGAGGAATAACCTGTTTAACTGCATTGCTTTATTGCACTCCTGCATTGGGCTCTCGCATATTCTGTGCTACTTCATACCTATGGTGGGCCTTTCTCTCTGTCTCGCACTGAACCCAGTCGACCAAACACAACAGACTGGGTCATAAGACACAGCAGATTAGCCTCACGCAAAGGAGAGGCACAAATGTTTTGCTGAACGAATCATATGGGAATCTTTAGGATAATTAGGCAAAAATAAATGCATATTTTTAGACAATGAAAGTATTTTTTTGACCTTGCATGCATATCAGACTGTTGTGGGAGACCCCTAAAACCAATATATAACCTTTTATAATGCACAAAAAGGGCTCTTTAAAAGGACAATAACAGGAAAAAAAAGATTATACACAGCGAACGAAATGAAAAAAAATAGAAAAGCAGTAAGACAAATCCATTTTAGGTGCAAATCAAAACAAATTACTCAGAAAATAAATTTCGGCTTTAAATTATGTTTTCTTTTACATTTTATTATTTATTAATGTTTTTTAATGCATAAACATTGTGACTCATTTTTATCCTAAAATGAGTAAAGCGCAGCAAAGTTATATGATAGAATAACAACTGGAGTTTGACTGTATAAATAAGTGCGTTCCAAAGAGAAGCTTTTTTTGTCTCCTACACCCTTCATAGCTGTCACTTCAGAGGGTAAACCCTTTAAAGGGATTAGGGCATAGAAATGAGCCCTTATGAATGGAACATAGCGTAAATCAAGCCAAGTTTAATTTAGAAATTATACTCTTAACGGAAAAATATACATATTGGTTAATTTACAACAGCTGAAAATGTGCTGTTTAGTCAAGTATATGATCTTCTTTTAATGGAAAATTAAACGGTTGTTCCAAAAATCACTGAACAACAAATTTCAAGACAATAAACATAATGGCTGCCCTAAATTTGCCTTGAGGTCTATTTATGACTGACATTTCCCTTCAACGTTATTGTCTAAAACAGCATATACCATAACTGCTTACTCTATAATCCCAGACAATCTGCATGAGAACAGAAGTCTAAATCTGACCCTTCCTGCTTTGCCTGTTACCTTAAGGTCCAGATGAAGCACGTACATCTGATGCATGTACTGAACGCCCTCACAGATCTGCTTCACAAACACCATCGCATCCACCTCCGTCAGCGGACTGCTTTCATCCACAATCCTCTCGAACAGCTCGCCTCCCTCCACACTACAGAAAACAAGACTATCAATAGGTTCATACTCCATGTAACGCTTGTATAAAGGGTTGCTTCTACTCACTATTCCAGGATGAGCACGACTTGATTCTTGACCTCGAAGGCCTCATAAAGCTGGAGGATGTTGGGGTGGCTCAGCTGGTTCATGACCTGCATCTCATTCAGTGCCATGTCCTGGTAAAAACAAGAGAACAGTCATATCATGTCCTGATCAGAAACTCAAAATGGTCCTTTCTTACTTAAAAGGATATATTTGGTCTTTTGTAATGGCTGTATATAAGAATAATGGCCATCAAATTACTGAAATATCTCAATTTAAATTATTTTTTCTATGTGTGATTTGATTGGATGGAAATCAAAAGACTGATTATTCTACTCAGCCAATCACCATAGAAAAGAAAAAATAAGGTAGTGACTGCAGGTGGAGTAAAGGGGTCAATACAGCACTAAAAATGTACTGGATTGAAAGTAAAAATACACATTCGTAAAACTACATGGTAAAGCACAATGCCTAAGAAATATTACTCAGTTACAGTAATTTCAGTATTTGTAATTTGTTACTTTACACTAGGGCTGCACAATATGTTGTTTCAGCATTGATATCGCACTGTATAAATCTGCAATGGTCACATCACAGTATTAGCAAAAGTTGGGATCATAGTTGATCAGCACCGCTGTTCAGAATATGTAATTTGTGGGCATCACAGTTTAATCTTAAAAAACATGGATTTTTAAGACCTGTGACTGTGCAAGATTTTAGCGAACATAAACCAAGTTGTTATGAAACGTATATAATGCAAAATTAATTAGGTTTCATTATATAGACTACAAATACTACACACTATACAGTGTTATTTTATTTATCACTAATGCATTATTGCACAAGGGTCACACCCGTACTCTTTATGAGAAGTGCCATGGGATTTGTAATGACCACCTAGAGTCAGGACCTCGGTTTAACATCTCATCTGAAAGATGGCGCTCACTGACAGTACAGTGTCCCTTTCACTATACTGGGGAATGAGGACTCAGCAGCTGCTCAGCCCGGCTAAGCCTCAGTGAGTAATCGGTCTTGGGCTGAAGGGTGATATGGCTGTGCTAATCTAATAATTAATTACTTGTGACTCTGGATCACAAAACCCATTTTATTTTGGAGTCGTATTTTTAGGGAATAACCACAACTACACGATATGGGTAAAAAATATTGATATTTGTGTATAGTAAAAATCTTTACAATATTAAATAAAGATTATGCTCCATGAAGAACTGTAAATTGATTGTGTGAACTGAATTGTAAAGATCATGTAAATGTCCTACTGTACATTAATTACAATTATTTTATGGTCAGTTATACAATATGAAGTACATTTTTGGTTGGTTACATGCATTAAGCACTTCACTTAGTCCAATTTAAAAGTTTTTAACTCTCGGATGTTCTATCCTAAGTAAACATACTTCAATGAAAAGCTTTAGTCACACTGGGCTTTTCCTCCCATAGCCTTCCATTTATACCCACGCGAATGCATCAGACCGGAAACGCAGGGTCATGCGTCAAGTTTCGCAGGTTGAAGCTTGGTGAACTCTGACCTGCGAAATCGCATCACTTGACTGCGTGAGACCAATCGAGGATCAAAACATGACCTCTCTGGACAAAAATTTAAAGCATGGAGCAATCGCTCACTTTTCTTAAATGTCTAATCAGCTAGTTTAATCCCGCCCCTTTTCGCAGCGCTGCACGACAGAAAATCGCATGCTCAAACTCTAATGTGACCGCAGCTTTATTCATTCAGCTCAATGATATATTAATCTCCATTTAGGCCCAGTCCCAATTCTATTTTTGTACCCCTACCCCTTGTCCCTTGAAACAGAGTGTGAAGGGGAAGGGCTTCAAAATTTACCCCTAAGCAATGGGACACCACTACAACACCTGCACACGTCATCATATGCCGTCGTGAGCTCTTGCTTCATATGAGATCGATGATGGCGACTACTGTAGTTATTCCAGTTGCGTTATTTTTTTAGAATTTAACTTCAGGAAATCACTGTAATATAATGTGTATATAACGACATAATGAAGCAACAAGATTGTAACTGTACTGTGAATTTACACCGTGGCCATATTCATCAATGTAAATACACGAAAACAACATTAACATTATAGCAGACACTGAAAATGTCATTCTCAGCCACTAGACTTTTATTTATTTTTTATTTTTTTAGGGGTTTTCACCTTTTTGGATAGGTCAATGAAGATTCATAGACAGGAAAGTGTGGAGAGCAGAGATAGGGGAAGGATCGGCAAAGGACCTCGAGCTGGGAATCGAACTTGGGTTGCCGCGAGCACCTGGGTGCTATGTGTTGACTCAGTAACCACTAGGCTATCAGTGCCAACAGCCACTATACTTTTCTGATAGGGGACTCGAGTGTTATTGAGTGTCAGATGTGAAAGTATGTTGTGGGACTGCAGAAGTTATTAGGATGATTATAGATAGCGAAATTTAGTGGTTTTTATTTTAGCGTTTTTTTTTTTTTTTACATTGACAGTAAAACATAAACGTGGTTATGAATGTACTAAAACATATGATTGTTTGTTGTAAAAATACATAATAATAACAAAAAATACTAATTTGTGCATCGCCTGACTTCTGTGTGCAGACATGCTGCCGTTGTAGATGGTGTATTTTGGGAAATTTTCTTACCCCTTGGTTTTGAGTGTGGTCCTAAAAAATCTTTGTTTTGAGGGCTATCTAGCCCTTCCCCTTAGCCCTACGCCTTCAAAATAAAGAAAATTGGGACACTCCTACCAGTCACGTGAACGGTAAGAGCTAAGGGGTAGAATTGGGATCGGGCTTTAAACACTTTGGCTTTGTGATCCAGTGTCGCATACACATTATGGTCTTGTTAGAAGATGAAAAACAATATTTGCTTCACTTTTAAATGGCCATAATGTTTTAGCTTATCAAAACATCACTAATGAAACTAGTGTACTCACTCTTTCTTTGGAATTTCTTGTGTTGATGATTTTGGCAGCGAGCCTCATCCCCGTTCTAGTCTCCGTACATTTATGCACCTTACCAAAGCGGCCACTAACAAAACAGATTATTAAAAGTTAAAAGATGCTAAATAAGTCATCTGAACTGACAAACGACTTATCAAAAGCTTTCATTATCTCACCCTCCAAGCACTTCTCTGGTGTGGATACTGAAGGTGTCACAGGGCGGAGGGCTAGACTTCAGCGCCACAAACCGGTGCGCAAAAGGAGCAGGCTGAGGTGAAACATCATCTGGAAAGAACCATAAGGACAATCATCTTACAGTGGGAATGTCGGGTCAGAGATGTTAATGGTGGTGAAATCAGAGCTTTAATGCTTGTGGTGCTGAACTGGAGCGGGAACAGCTGCAGGAGAGTGGACAGGACAGTAATGTGCCAGGGACAAAGGATTAGCGTATTCTAGATGCTTCAGATTTCTAAGGTCAGGCTATACTGGAGACATTGCTGTCACCTTTTTAACCTTTGAAAACAAATTTACACAACAGCAATTTGTCAATGTGTGCTTGTCTATTCTCTTATCTAGAAATACTTGACTGACATCAATTGACAAGTATTCTTCTGGGTTTTCCCACTTTAAGCTAAATATCAAATTCCCTGACTAAAAAATCTGAAAATCTAATGAATGGAAAAACAAGCTGCTGTTGTGCTTGTATATCAATAATGTAATATTAAAATGATATGGTAAAATATTCAAATTTTAGTTAATATTAACAATTTTGGTCTAGCTTGAAAATCATTTTGCATGACTTTAATACACACTCTGAGAACAACAATTGATCATTTACCTCAGATTGTGTTTTAACACAAGTTTTGGCTTCAAATCGACCACTTCAAACAGTGCAATAGAGTAAAGGAGAAAATGTTTTTGATAAGTAGGAACTCAAATTTAAAGCGACAAAAAATAATAATAATTCCTTATATTTATATAGCGCTTTTCTAGACATTGGCGATTTACACGTTGTTTTGGGGCAGAATCTCCTCATCCTCCACCAGTGTGTAGCATCCACCTGCAGGACGTGACAGCAGCCGTATTGCGCCAGACCGCACACCACACACCAACAGATTGGTGGAGAAGAGTGATGAAGCCAATTATAATATGGGGATGGTAAGGAGGCCATGATGGACAGAGGCCAGTGGGCAAATTTGGCCAGGATGCCGGGATTAACCACTATTCTTTTTTTTGAAGGACATTCTGGCTTTTTTATTCAAGAGAGTCAGGAACTCAGTCAGGTTTGATGCCTCATCCAAAGGACGGCGCTCACTGAGAAGTATAGAGTCCCCATCCCAATACTGGGGCATTAGGACCCACATAGACCCCAGGTTGAACACCCCCTGCTGGTCACACTAATACCACTTCCAGCAGCAAACTAGCTTTCCCTTGTGGTCTCCCATATTCCTGATATTCCATGATTAGGAATAAATAAATAAATAAATAAATAAATAAAATTAAGTCGCAAAAGTCAAAATAGGAGTAAAATGTTTAATTCAGTGTATAAGACATATTTATACAAGTTAAACAGCATATCTTGACTTTTACTCTGCTTCGCCGAATTAACTCATTTCTGGGATTTTGGAAAACTATGTTGAAATAACCAGGAATAAAAGACAATTGACTTGCTTTACAAATAATTTTATGACATTATATATACTGTATATATATCTGTATATATCTGATCATATTTTTTCTTCTGGAAAAAGTCTTATTTGTTTTATTTCGGCTAGAATACAAGCAGTTATTAATTTTTTAAACACCATTTTAAGGACAAAATTATTAGCCCTTTTAAGCTATTTTTTTTCTAGAGTCTACAGAACAAATCATCGTTATACAATAACTTGCCTATTTATCCTAACCTGCCTAGTTAACCTAATTAACCTAGTTAAGCCTTTAAGTGTCACTTGAAGCTGTATAGAAGTGTCTTGAAAAATATCTGTCATTATGGCAAAGATAAAATAAATCAGTTATTAGAGATGGGTTATTAAAACTATTATGTTTAAAAATGTGTTAAACAAATCTTCTCTCCGTCAAACAGAAATTGGGGGAAAAAATAAACAGGGGGTATAATAATTCTGACTTCAACTGTATATGTATAGATATTAATACCTCAAGGGTAGAAATTAGTACCTAAAAAGTTCAAAAGGGTTCCTCTTAAAATTTGAAGGTAGTTACGAATATTTACTTTTGAGGTACCAATATGGACCCTTCAAGTACAAATGTGTACCACCACCCCAGTGACAGCTCGAATACTTTATTTCTCAGAGTGTATGTATATGTGTGTGTGTGTGTGTGTGTGTGTGTATATATATATAATTTATTTATGTATTTTTTTACTATTATTTATTTACTTATTTTCAGTGTCATTCCATGATATTCCAGTGGAAACCCTCATCCTTGAACCTAAATTAATTTTCAAAATAGAGAGATCTGTTTTTCTTACTTACCTATAACTTTAAAACAGAGTTTAGGAGGGTTGCAGCTCTTTGTCTGTGCTGAATTCTTGTCTGTAGCTGGACTTATTTTAATCTGTATTCCACCTGATGTTAGCTTTGCTGCTCCAACAGTTTCAGTTGCTCTTTTTTTACTAGTCAGTGTTGATGTTACAGTGTGGACCAAATCTGCCTTTAATCCAGGGACCTGTAATCTGTACAAGATAAACAGGCAAGGGTCTACATTAAGGTTTCAAATATTGTCATTAAGAAAGCACAAGTTGGAATAAGAGCCAAAATGATTCATTCAGTGTGTCAGACATATTTATGTAAATATAAACTAACATACTTTGACTTATTGACATTATTCTGCTATGCAGAATTATCTTATTCTTGTGATTGTTTTAGTACTTCTGATTAATTTGCCTATGTGGAAATGACTAGGAATAACAAACGAGGGTAAACGATCAAACTACTTGCTTTGCAAACTATTTTATGATAATACATAAAAATAGAATATTATAATAAGAAAATACAAGTTTGTAAAATTACAGCTAAAAATCTGTGGAAATATACAAGACTGAAACTAATAACCCAGCAGGCACACAACAGATGTTAACATTAAGTTAGATTTACGCCATGACGTGACCAAAATTTGCATGACAAAAATTCAATGACTAGCCAGCATCTAAGGACAACGTTATTTTGACGTCCAATAATGACTTCAAATGAAGTTGATATTTGGTTCATTTTAGGTTGTGTTGGAATATTACAAAAACCCAAACAAACATCATAAACCAACACCATATTGACATCAAATACTGACATTTATCTGTCAGGTATGGAAACCAAAATACAATGTCTGATAGACGGAAACGTCCACACAACGTCAAGTTGTAACATCTTTAGACGTTAATATTTGCTTAATTTTAGATTGGATATTGAACACTGACATCGACCTGACGACAACCCAATATTCATTTCTAAACAAAATGCAACGTCGCCACAACGTTTGGGTAACAACATCAATTTGACATGCCTGCTGGAAAGCTTCCATTGGCTGCATCCCCTCTTATGTAAAAGAAAAAGGTCGATACACAAAGCAAGATATAAATTAATAAGTCCAATTCATTACTTTGCTCAGAAAATAATGCAGTTAAACAGGAAATTAAAGCATTATAGTTAACTTTTGTTTCGGCCAATTATTTTTAAGCACACTTGTACTATTATTGCTTAAAATAAATGCTATTTAGTTTTTCTTTTAGTTTTTAATAGTGTGCATATGCAAAATGGATGTTTTGTATATGTACAAGTGACAGTTTCATTTTTTTATGGCAATAAACATCTCTTAAATGATAAACAATATAATTCAATAACATTTACCAGTGTGTTCTGCCAAGGTAAATAAATGGACAATAATTGGACCATTGCTGGTTTTACCTCTGTAAAGAATTGGGGCAGCTGTGCACTTGTCTGAGGGAGGACGCCTCTTTTGTTGCAGTGGTAACACTCAAACCCACTGTTTTAGGTGGTTTGTGGGTTGGAGGAAACAATGCTGCATCTTGTGGTGTTGTTGTTTTTGTTGTGGGCATATTTACTGGTGTTTGTTCAGAGCGCTGTGCAGCAACTGATGGTGGCAGACTTGTTTGTGGATTTTTATGGGATGGTTTGAAGTCTTTAGGCACTTCCGATACAGTGAGTTTGGGGGTATTGTTGTTTACTAATGGTGGCGCTGCAGGAGTGACGGTTGTCTTGGGTAAGATATGATTTGCTGGGGTTACATTCACAAATTCAGTGCACGTCTGTCCAGTTGTGTTGGGAATAATCACAGCTGCTGCTACAGGAACTTTAATATTTGGTGGCGGCACTTTCCTGATTTCTTGGGCTTCTGTTTTTTGGGAAGCAACAGCTGGAGTTCTGATCGGTATCAGGACATGATTGTGGGTTGGTGGCATGCTCTTATTTTCAATCTTATTCATTTTCTGTGTTGGCTCGGACCTTTGGGTTATGCTGGATGTGCCGTTTTCCCTTTTAATTGGCAATGTAGGTTCAACTTTCACCTCTGTTGAATCTTTCTTGGCTTGATAGTCCTCTCTTCTTGTTCCATTGTTCTCGTTGACCTCTAGTAAAATACCTGCACAACAAAGACGCGTTTACCACAAACCTGTGAGTGAAATATTGTGGATGAAAACCAGTCAAGCAGTAGGAACTAAAGTCAGTGTATTTACATTCCACACACAGATGTTTTTAAAATGTAAGATGATCAGTGTTAAAAGTCTAAAAAAAACTTTAGAAATTTGATGTCAGCATGCTGTTTGATGATGTCAACATGAACAACAGAGAGTGAAAATGCCACATTTGAGACCACAATTATATATATGTAGATATGGTATGTTGGGATATACAGTTCAGGTAAAACAATTAGCCCTCCAATGAAATGTATATTCTTTTGCAAATATTTCCCAAGTGCTGTTTAATAAATACAAGATTCTCAAAGCATTTAAATAATGTAAGTTTTGATAACACATTTCTTTGTATTTGCCATGATGACAGTATATACCAGGGGTGGCCAACCCTGTTCCTGGAGAGCCAGCTTCCTGCAGATTTCAGTTGCTACCCATATTAAACACACCTAAACCAATTAATTAGGACCTGAACACCACGTGATAATTACAGGCAGGTGTGTTTGACATGGGTTGCAACTGAAATCTGCAGGAAGGTGGCTCTCCAGGAACAGGGTTGGCCACCCCTGGTATATACTGTGTTA
Organism: Danio rerio; assembly: GCF_052040795.2. Classification (NCBI taxonomy): domain Eukaryota; kingdom Metazoa; phylum Chordata; class Actinopteri; order Cypriniformes; family Danionidae; genus Danio; species Danio rerio. Next base: position 35,087,771 of record NC_141043.1, on the reverse strand, counting down.
ATAGTAATGTTGCAATATAGTGGTATTCAGATTTAAGTGCGAGTTAAATGCTTAACAAGGCAAGTTAGGTTAATTAGGCAAGTAATTGGACAACAGTGGTTTCTTCTATAGCCAATCGAAAATAAATATTTCCTAAGGGGGCTAATAATATTGATTAATACCTAATTTTTTTTCTTTTATTGTAAAATCATTAAAAATATTGCAGTCAAACAGAAAACATATATTACTTAACATTTATATAATAGGAAATACTGGGAAAATGTCTTGCTCTGTTCAAGGAGCACTTGGAAAAAAGGAGAGCTAATAATTTTGTGCCAACTAGAATGCAAAATAATGTTTTTACATGAAGAATCTTGAAATTGTGTAAAAATGTAAATCTCTGTTGGCGCCGATATTCCAGTGGTTTGTTCCCATCCTGGCTTGTAAACCTTTGCTAATCCCATCCCCCTCTGTCTCCCATTTCATTTCCTGTCTCATCAAATAAAAGCAAAAAATTGAATCTTAAAAACATAAAGCTTCAAACCCTTTCCTTTAAACCCTCGTATTGACTATTGATTCTACATTCAGGTGATTTGTGCATCTCCCTGTCACTCAGCAACTCTTAACATGCTAACAAATGTTTCATTCAGATTTATCAAAATTGACCATGACAATCCTGTGGCAAAACCATGCAATCATTCATTTAAAATAATAGACTATTGTAATTACCTTTCTCTGAGGGCTTATTAAAAGCATGGGGCATCGTTTTACGGTCTCTGTCCAAACAAATGTAGACTTCCTCCTGTCAATAAGAAACAGTTGACAAACATATGAAGTACATGATAAATGTTAAAGCTATGAAAAAAAGAGAATCACAATGCTACGCAATTCTAACATGACAGGTAAGGTTTGCTAGGTGTTCAATATTATAGATACACATCAAATCAAGCATAGTTTTGGTATTTGTAGTTAAACTGTGGGTATTTAATTTGTGATAAATGCACAGATGAAATGTGGTTACTACACACTTAATAATAATAATAATAATAATAATAATAATAAAGCCTTGCATAAGGAAAAAACATGTAAAAAAAAACTATATATATATATATATATATATATATATATATATATATATATATATATATATATATGGGAAAATGCCTACACACAATTCCTTCATAATGTCACAAAACAAATCAGTTAACCTAACTTGCAAAATTAAGTGGACTGAAAGTAAAACAATCAAGTTGTCCTAATAAAAATGTTTTCAACTTATTTTAAGGAGAAAAAGTATATTTCTCCCAGTTGAAAAATATTATTATATCTTGGGAATATTGAAAATGAAACTCAAAATGAAAATTCACACACCACATGGGACAAAAAATACAGAATTTTTTCCAACAATCTTCAGTATTTCTTGCTTTGTGTTCAACTGAAGGTAAAAAAATAATTAAAATAGGTATGGAAAAAGTGGAGAACGAGTAAAAGATGACACAATTTTAGTTTTTTTTGCTTGAACGATCCAATTAAAAAAAAAAAAGAACTGACTTCTGTGTGGAGTTTGCATGTTCTACCCATGATGGTGTGGGTTTACTTCTGGTGCTCCAGTTTCCCCCACAAGTCCAAAGACAGGTGAATTGAGTAAGTTAAATATATTAGATAATAATAAGAAAATGAATTAATAACAGACAATGTAGTCAGAAAATTCTTATTTGGTTTAAAAAAATAACCAAGCAGTAACCATATAGAGGGCGAGGCAGTGGCGCAGTAGGTAGTGCTGTCGCCTCACAGCAAGAAGGTCACTTGTTCGAACCTCGGCTCAGTTGGCGTTTCTGTGTGGAGTTTGCATGTTCTCCCTGCCTTCGCATGGGTTTCCTCCGGGTGCTCCGGTTTCCCCCACAGTCCAAAGACATGCGGTACAGGTGAATTGGGTAGACTAAATTGTCTGTAGTGTATGAGTGTGTGTGTGAATGTTTCCCAGAGATGGGTTGCTGCTGGAAGGGCACCCACTGCGTGGCGACCCTGGATTAATAAAGGGACAAAGCCGACAAGAAAATGAATGAATGATAACCATATAGAAACACGGAGGTAACCTTTAATGTTTGCTTGGCAGTTTATAACCACCTGGCATAATGCATTAAGTACCACTGTTGATTTATTCTATATAGACCATTATAATATATTCATTTATTTTTCATCGGCTTAGTCCCTTTATTCACCACAGCAGAATGAACCGCCGACTTATCCAGCATATGTTTTACTCAGCAGTAGCCTTCTCATTTACGGCTTCTAAACTCTGGAATAGCCTTCCTGATAATGTATGAGGCTCAGACACACTCTCTCAATTCAAAACTAGATTAAAGACCTATCTTTTTAGTAAAGCATACATTCAGTGCATCACTTAGAGGTATGATACAGGAATGTGCTCCACACAGGTTTCTGCATCTTGTTTATATACACTATGAACAGCAACTACGCTAATCATTCTCTTTATTCTCTATTTCCACCTGGGGATAGTCATCCCGAGGCCCTCAGACCATGCAGCGCCACTGATTCGATCCAAGACCAGCAACAAGATGATCCCAAGGTTTCCATATCCTGGACCAGGCCGTATCCTGGGCAGCTGCTGTTGTGGTGATGGAGGAGTGGACAGCATGAGACTAATTCCTGTAACGCTCCAGGGACAGAAGAGTCTCCGCTGAGGTCCAGCTTCCAGCCTCCGGCGCTTAAACAGCAGCTCTGCACAAGACGTTTGGCCAGTGGAGAAATGGTCGTGCCAAACTGAGCCTGGTTTCTCTCAAGGTTTTTTAATTTTTCACTTTCGCCAATTGGTGAAATTTTTTCTTCGCCGCTGTCGCCACTGGCTTGCATGTTTCGGGATCTGTAGAGCTGCGCATTAATGGATTTGCTCTTCGGTGTTTGAACTCTTGGTAGTGATTATTAAACCACACTGAACTGAGCTAAACTGAACCGAACTTAAACTTTGAAAAATGAACTACAGTTTGTTTATGATGATCTTTTATGTGAAGTAAAAGCGCTATACAAATAAAGGTGAATTGAATAACCCTACTAGCTGTAACCCACTACTAGGAAACACACACGGACTCGTACACTATGGCCAATTAACCTTATTCAATTCTCTCATACTATGTCTTTGGACTTTGGGAGAAAGCCTTCACCATGCAAACATGGAAACTCCACACAGAAATGCCAATTGCCCCAGCCCGGCCTCAAACCAGCAACCTTCTTGTGTGAGGTGACAGTGCTAACCATTGAGCCACCCACTATTATGACATGTCAACCACATATGGTGTTAATTTCCAAACTTTCATGTAAACTAATGTAACACAAATAGTGATATGTGGTTGAGTAGACTTTAGTAGAAGTCTCTCTGCATCAGATTTGTCGCTTCTCACAGCTTTAATGGACATAATAGCTGTTAAAGGGAATTCACTAAAGTTTGAAATATACTCATTCGCCCACCCTTCATTTGTTACAAACCTGTTTAACTCACTTTCTTCTGTTGAACAGAAAATGTGACATTTTGAAAAGTGTTGGAAACCTGTAACCATTTTCCTCCGTGGTATTAATTTTTCCTGCTATGATAGTTAACAGTTTCTAACATTCTCTAACTTGTGTTAATTCTGAAGATAATTTGTGCCTCTGTTATAGACATAAGAGTTAATGCAACAGTTTCTAAGCAATCTTGGCTCTTGTCCCGGTTTCCACTGACCGCAGAGCTTCGAACAGGCAGTGATTTCCGTCTCTGAAGAGCCACTAAAGGCACAGACACTCTCTCGCACTGTCTGTCCTCCAGACCTTTCATATTTGAGAGAAAAGAACAGCATTTGGACACTTGAGACACTTTCAAATCATCTGAATGCAACTTGAATAATTCTCTCCTTCGTACCGCGTGTCAGATCCTCCAGAGCTACTCTCATTTCCATCACTTTCCTCTCTAGAGAGTCCAGGAGTCTGGTCTGGGTGGACAGCTGACTGGTCAGCGTCTCCTGCAGGGCACGGTGCTGTACACATGTCCCACACATGGAGCAACTTCTGGACGAGCCCAAAAGGAGCTGCTCCACCTTCAGCCGCAGGTCATCCACCTTGGCCTCCAGGGTTGTTGGGTTGGATGCAGGCACGGGGCATTTCATAGAGCCCTTGAGAGACATGAAAGTAAGGTTGTGCTAGAGAAAAAGAGAAAAATGAGCATTATCGACCAAAAAAAAAAAAAAAAAAAAAAAAAAAAAAGGACTTTTTGCTACATCTAAGCCATTTATTAGAAATATAAGTTGGTTTGGAGAGTTGCAGGCTAAAATGTGCATACCAGTTGAGGATAATTTAAACAGAAATTGAGCATTCACAGACAATAAGTTATGTAGACCTTCGAGCTTAAAGTTGTTAATATAAATCAATTAAAATTAAGAAATGGAGTAAAGACTTAAAAGTACTTAAAATTTAAGTAAACATATGAGCTTTTAAAAAGGTAATAAACTAATATAATGGACTATAATAACCTATAGTTGAATTAAAAAAATTGAGAAAACATTTTATTTTATTATTTTATTTGTCCTGCATAGTTTAGCTCCAACTTTCTTCAACACATTTACCTGGAAGTTTTAGTATACCTATAAAGACCTTGATTAGATGGCTCAGATGTGTTTAATTGGGGTTGGAACTAAAATATTCAGGACATCAGCCCTCCAGGACCAAGTTTGGGCAGCCCTGAATTAGACATTAGCCTCTTTAGCTTTTAAAGAAACATTTATTATTTAACATGATTTGAATTATAACACTGAATTAGTTATTATAATAATACATCTAACATTATTTAAAATGGACTGTACTATGTATTTAAAATAGTTGAGTACAAATGGATTAAACTTAAGCTAAAAGGCAACCATGAACTTTTGTAGTAGTATTAGTTACACTTTCTAAATTTGTGTCCATAAATTTGATAAACGGAATATTTCACACAAAAATCCTGTAGACTTCGTCTAACCAGGATGAATCCAACAAGTGTTGTTATATCACAAGCGAACGCAATAGAAAAATACTAAGACAATACAGACTTTGAAATGGAAACATTCTCTTATCCCTTACTCATGAAAACAAGTGTGGCTTGAATTCAGTCATAAGATTAGAACAATAGGGTCAAATGAAAAAAAAAAAAATAATAATAATAAATATATATATATATATATATATATATATATAGAGAGAGAGAGAGAGAGAGAGAGAGAATAAAATATGAAAAACGTCATAAAAATGAAAAAAAAAAAAACAAATAATTAACAAATGATCAATACAACATGATAATTATATAAATGACTAATGATCATGTGATAAAAAAAAATAATCAATACAAATGAAAAAACACAAATGAATTGTTTTCTTGAAACAGCACATGTTTTACTACATTGATTCTCAGATTCTTATATTTGTCCCTAAAAAATAAACACTGGTAGCTGGCACTTATTTTTTTTCCTAGTATGGAAAGTGATGGCTACTAGCAACCAACATTCTTCAAAGTATCTTCTTTTTCAGAAAATGAGGTGAATATCCCTTTAGAAGTACATTTATCTTGTGCAGCACAAACAATAACTAGCATGACACTATTTTCATGTCTTTCTCTAAACTCCAAAAACATTTTAAAATAAATTTGACACCCACCTGTAAAGATGTTGGTCCACACGGAGAATGCCAGCATAAACGTACGCGTTTTGTCTGCTAAGGATTTTGGACACGTTGATCTCTGGTGTTTTGTGGAAGCTCAGTAGCAGTCTGTCAGATTCCTCTTTTATCTCTGGTCACCAGAAATAGGCAGCACACAGAAGGGGACTCGCAAACAGTAAACTGATAATAGAGGCATGCAGAACTGTCCCAGGGGTGGAGAGCGGGCACAAAGTCTTTCCAAGACAAAAGCGTAGAGACGGCAATGCGTGAGCCGAATGAATGCGAGACAGACACGTCCCTCTAGCATCATCCATGCAGTGCCTTTAGTCATGTAGCTTTATTAGAACAAAAGTTGAGCCCTTTTAAGATGAAAACTCCAGGTGACTTGAAGTTCCCAATTATATCTTTATACAGGCTTTTGCTTCACAGGTCCACATCTATAGCTTTACATGGATACAAAGGGAGCAAAACAGAAAAGCTTTTCCCCGCATGATTATACAGTGTGGGAAATAAGTATTCAAGTTTTTCTCAAAAAAAAAAAAAAAAACTTCTCAGGGTGCTATTAACAATTTTCACCAGATGCTGATAACCAAAGATACAGTTGTGTAATAAAATGAAATGAGAGGACAAAAGTATTGAACACATGAAGGGAGGAATAGGAAGGCAGTGAATGCCCAACAGCAGCTGAAATATTTATGTAACTCTTCAGCAACCCACTGCCCTTGTCTTTGTAATTTAGTATTAGCTGCTTCAGTCCAATATCTATATTAGCAAGATGAAGATGAAACCAGGGTGGACATTTCAGCAAGACAATGATCCAAAAAAACAGTCAAGAAATCTGTCAAATACTTCCAGAGAAAGAAAATCAAGCTGAAGAATGACCCAGCCAAAACACCTGACTTGATTCCAACAGAAAACACAAACTAAGATCAGTTTGGATTGACAATGTATTTGAGATTTTTACACGTGCAATACTTATTTCCCCCACTGTATACATGACCATCACGTCCTCTCCTAGGGTCTGAAACAGTTAGGTCAAACAGCTGATCTCTCCCTGCATCTCCTTTTAAAAGCCAACTCTCCTCTAGGCAGAAAATAACCAACTACTTATTTCAGGCTTTTTTCTAGCACCTGCATGACTGATCTTAACTCGCATTCAGAAACTCATCATGCATAAGTGCACTTTAGAAAAACATTTGTCATTTTGTTGGACCACCATTACAAAAGTTATTCCATAGCAGTCATTTACTAAAGACATGATGTGTTTTCCAAGATTTATTCAGATAGGGAAGGGAAAGCTAAAAAGTACAAGGAAAGTTGAAAAGAAAGTTGAGCTGGGGCAGAAGTCTCACCCAACTATATAAAATGTTCACTGGAGCACTAAAAAGGTTTAATGCATTTGCCACAGACAGATAAAAACTCCTCTAAATATTCCCATAAAAAGACATTATAGAAAGATATAAAACAAGTCAAAACACAAGAAAACTGTACAATTAAGTCAACATAAGATGCATTTACATGCGGAAACGATCAGAAAAGTTTGGTGACTGGGGCACTGTGAGGGATACATCACTCTTTTTCAGCTCTACTGGTTTGTAGTGCCTGATTGGCTGGGCCTTGCACACCTTGTGGGGAAAAGAGAAATATTACATTTAAAAATAAATAAATTAAAACAAACAACAATAATAATAATAATAATAATAATTATCAATCGAATTTCTAATGCTCAACCTATTAATAACATTCATATTCTAGAATTTCAAATGTTCAACCTATGACTCTTCAGTGCTGGGAGAAAAAAAAATATAGAATTTCAAATTGTTCAAATTATTTTTGAATTTAAAATGTTCAACCCATGACTTTTCAGACCTGAGAAAAAATAATAATAATAAAATAAAATAAATAATAGAATTTCAAAATGTTCAACCTATGAATCTTCAGACCTGGTAAAAATAAAATAAATTTTTGAAATCAAATGTTAAACCTATAAAAAAATTTTAAATAATAGTAATTATTATTGATGAATTTCAGAATGTTCAAACTGTGACTATGGAAAAAAATATATATAATAAAAATTAAACATGGCTAAAAAGTTTCCAAAAGTGCTCATTCTGATTGAACACCCTTACCTGTTCCTGTCGCAGTCTTGCAATCTCCTCCTTTTCTTGCTGCTCTCGTTCTCTGGCACGCTCCTCCTCCATGCGAGCCCTAAGCGCTTCCCTCTCACTCAACTCCTTCTCAAACTCCAAGCGCTCCTTGGCTCTCCGCTCTGTTGCCAACTGAAAGCCCTCTGGGACTGCAGAATTAGTAGTATTGGCTTGAGAAAGTGCCAAATGTGAACAAAAGAGGACCATGTGAAATGGTCAGGTTGAGACAACAGTAGTGGTGAAAGTTGGAAGGAAGTGACAATTGTTTTTGCAGTTAGTTGTGTGCTTGGAGCAGGGGGGAAAAATAAGAGCCAGCAAGCCAGTTTCACACAGCAAGAAATTGTGGAAAAAAACAAAAAACAAAACCATACACCACATAAAACATGACATACCCAGGATGGAACGATTCTCCTTCTTTGGTACAAAAGGTTCTTTGTAGGATACAGTGTTTGGCCTCGCTTTAAAACATGCTGCTTCAGCCTGATGTTTCAACTCCTCTTTCATCTGAAGAAACAATGTAAAATAAGATCAAGTTAATACAGAGATTACAGTGTCAGGGTGCTTTCACAGCTAGACTTGTTTTGGAACCAGTCTCGTTTCCCCAGTTAGAGTGGTTTGTTTGGCATATGTGAATCCCGCAATTGCACTAGGATCTGCGCCAAAACAATCAGTCTGAGATCGCCTGAATGAGGTGGTTTCGGCACAATTGAAACAAACTCTGGAGCAGATAAATTGTAGTGAGAAAGCTATATGATCTAACGAACCAGGGTATAATCACAGTGCATTGTAGATGTTATAGGCATATATACAGCTATATGAAGAGAGAATTAAGAGTAGGGCGGGATGTCATTTCTATCGATAAATATGCACTTCATGTCAAATGCGAATGAAATGTGAAAGCAAGCTGAATTACCGAGCGCTGTTTATTAGTTAGGAAAGCGGACCGAAATGCAGTCTTGGTTTCTGTCATTTCTTTCTATAAATGTAAAGCCTATAATCCATAATTCTAGCCAATGTTTATGTATGATAAAGTCTTCTCTCAAATTTATATTTAGTGATAATGTCTGTGGGTGTGGGCGCAGCTTTTCGCTTATTTTAATTTATGGCAATAAGACTATATAAAGGATAGCGAGGAGTACTCCGTGAAATAAACCCTGAAACTCTGACTAATGTGAGGAGAGTTTACTCGCATGTCACTTGTTTTGGCTATTTGGTCTGTTTAGAAACTTTGCCGTGTAAAAGTGAACCGCACCAAGAACAAAAATAAGCATTGTAACAATTTTAATCCCCGTTTCAAAGCAAAAGAACATCGACCTACAGATGTGAAAGCACCATTAGAATAACTAGGAATGATTACAATTACTTTCCCCTTTTTCATTATTTTTTTAAATAGTTCTCCTTTCAAGTTGTTTAGGATCAGGGCCTACCAAGCGATTCAATGTAAATTTAAATGACCCCACTGGTCCTTCTATCAATTAAAGAAACGCTATGGACTAATGACAATCACCAAAACCAAACTTTCCTAAAAAGGTCACATTGGCAAGCGGTTTTGAACTTCTAAAACACTAAAATCAGTTTTGAAATTATTTTATACAAAAATCACATCACCAGTTTGTAGTTTGCATGATATTGGAAATGGTTTACATAGAAATATTTTTCCCCTTTGTGATATAAATTTCACCAGATGACTTAAATAGCTCTATTTGCAAAGTCATTATTTTAGATTGGTAAGATTTTAATGGAGTGAAATGTTTTTGTGCAACTTCCTAAATACATATAAGAAACAAACCAGTCATAAACATAAGAGCAAATATTAAAGTTAAAAGCAGTGCTTTATGGTTTTCTGGAGAGAGCAAAAGTATTCAGGTACAGAAATTGAATAATCAAATATAAAACATGGCATAGTTTATAAAAATAAATAATAATAATTTTACACAAGACTAAAAAGGCTTTAAACTCTCAAAATGCTCAGTCACAGGCTTTGAAAACAACATGCAATAATAACCTTTCACTCCATTATGGTTAAATTCTGCAGTTTCCACAAATTTCTTGCATTTTAACCTGTGATTTATTTCACACATAATATTGATATTCAAATGATATATTGTGCAGCTCTACTAATTTGCTTGAAGCACATTAAAGCCTTAGTTTTCTGCCATTGAGAAAGCTTGTTAATTAACAATAGGAGGGAAAAAAACAAAGGCTCGTTTCAACATTGATATAATATGGCTCGTCGTTCCTAGCAGAAAATATTATGAAGGCAATCAAATTTAGATGAAAAAAATCAAAACGCGGGGGGTGGCATTTGATTGATAATTACAAGTAAAAGCAATGCTAAAAAGCCACATGTCTGTGGTACAAGAGAGAGAAAAATAAATAAACACGCAACCAATAAAAATTACAATATACAAAGCAAAAAGGAAAGAAGGAAACCTTACCATCTGCTCCCAGCGTTCACTCCTTGCAGCCCCTCGTTCGTCAATCATCAGTTTAAAAGGAGCAGGTTTGGTGGCCTCCTGTACCTTTTTCTCAGGTAGATGCACTTCATGGAAGTCAGGAAGGGGTTGAGCCTTGAACTTTGGCACCTGAGGCAATAGGTGAGGCAGTGCAATTAGGCACAATTCAATTTCTGAAAGTCTTTATTGAACAGCCAATCCACAAAGAAAAATACCTCTTCGTTTCTCAGTTCCTCCAGTTTCTTTTCCTTCATCATCTTTCGTTCACGATCACGTTCCTCGAATGAGAACGGGCACATTTCTACCTGACTCTTGACTGGAGGTTTGGGCTGGAAGGGCAGGTAGTGGGGCACAGCTAAGGCCTTAATTGGAGCAGGAGGCTTTTCCTGAGGGTGCAAAAAAGTAATTAGACAAAAAGATTTCACCAAAGATGTGTGTTTTTGTTTTTTTAATAGCATGTTATTAACTTGCCTCTTCTTTTTTCTTTTCTATTCGCACACGATTTTTAAGAGCAAATGCTGGTGATTCTGGAACAGTTGGGTTTATCATTTTTTTCTCAGGGACTCCCTGCAAGTATTAAGAGGAACATGACAATCATAAAAAAGGGGACTCAAAACCTTAATACATCAAGAATGTTGAAACAACTGATACAAACCACAACTTCCTCCAGAATCCGGGTTGGCAGTGGTCGGGAATGGAATGTGTGGTCCTCTTTTTCCTCAGGTTTCTTACTGGTCTGTCTTTCCTGAAGTCTCTTCTCAATCTCCAAATGGAAGCCCTCAGGCTTAGTCTTTTCTTTACAAGCTGGCTTTTTAGGAACCAAAGCCCCTTCCAGTATCTTTCTGTTAAGTTCTAGAGCTTTGAACTTAAACCTAAGAGGAAATACGACAAGTTTGAACCATATTTATATTAAACATTTTACACAAAAGCCTCAGAGCAAAGCTTACTGCTGCAGTTTTTCCACTTCCTCGGCCTCCAGCTCTGCAGTGCTTTTCACCGTTGTGGGACGATGTCTCTGCTGAGTGAGTAGCTGTGGTGTTTTGGGATGTGTGATTTTTGACTTATCTGCCTTCAGAGGTGATGGCCCTGTATTACAAAAAAAAATAAAAAAATAAATAATACTAATAATAATAAAAAGACGCAAATATTGCCCATTTGAGTGAATAAAATAATGATCTGTAATCTAAAAAGTTTACCATTTTTATTACTGTCAAAACCTGTTAAAGCATGGAAGACCTACTGTAAAAAACGTTTCGTGTTACTACTCTGAAAAATAGATTCTACTGTACTGTAATTTGAAGACACGAGTTTCTATGCATACAAGATTATACTATTACTCTCCAGACAACTTTGCAGTTTAAATTATTCCGTAAAGAGACATTTTACAGCATCACAAGAAAGCAGTGCTGATATTCAAAGCCTCCAGAAACAAAATTTGAGAGTAGGCACACCTCTCTCCTGGCTCTGCCGACTGCGCAGATGATAGCGGGTGGGTGTGCGCTTCTGGAACTGCTCGACCTGTTGGGCCATTGGCACATAGACTCCAGTTTCATCATGCTTCCTCTTGCCTCTGGAGAGATTGAAGGGTTTGGGAATGGTGGTTCCCTTTGGAGCCTTCAACTACAGAACAACACAGAATTCACTTAAAATCATTAAGGAGATTTATAGAGAATCCAACATCCTAGTGATGCTACTTACCGGAGAAGATGGGTGCTTGCGAAGCTGAGAGGTGAAGGTGGTCTCCTTGTAAGAGTTGTCTACGGCTGAGACTCCATCCTTGTAGTTCTTCAGCCGGCTATCTGTGCGGAAGTTGAACTCTTTGGGAATGGTGGTAGAGAGCACTTGCTTCTTTACAAGCTGACCTTTATACAATTAGAAAAAAAAAACATTATTATTAATAACAATGACAATAATAAAACTTCAGTGTCGCAGTCCACAAAGTAGATCATTACTTGTGACTTACTTCCTGCCAGTGCGGCTCTGTAACTGGCCTCATTCTTGCGCCGTTGTTCAGCCACCTCTTTTTGCAGAGCTTCAATGCGCTCTAGCTCCTGCTGCTCTGTGCTTTTATGACTGAAATATAAAATGACAAGGATGTAATTCAAGAAAATCATATACACATACATACATTATATACAGTTGAAGTTAGAATTATTAGCTCCCCTGAATTATTAGCGCCCCTGTTTATTTTTTCCCCAATTTCTGTTTAATGGAGGGAAGATTGTTTCAGCACATTTCTAAGCATAATAGTTAATAACTCATCTCTAATAACAGATTTATTTTATCTTTGCCATAAAGACAGTAAATAATATTTTACTTGATATTTTTCAAGACACTTCTATACAGCTTAAAGTGACATTTAAAGGCTTAACAAGGTTAATAAGGTAAACTCGGCAGGTTGGGGTAATTAGTCAAGTTATTGTATAATGATGGTTTGTTCTGTAGACTATCGAAAAAAAATAGCTTAAAGGGGCTAAAACTGTCCCAAAAATGTTTTTTTTTTTAAATTACCTGCATTAATTCTAGCTGAAATAAAACAAACAAGACTTTCTCCAGAAGAAAAAAATATTATCAGACATACTGTGAACATTTCATTGCTCTGTTAAACATAATTTGGGAAATATTTAAAAAAGAAAATCAAAAGGGGCTAATAATTCTGACTTCAACCGTGTGTGTGTAGATAGACAGATAGAGAGACAGACAGATAAAGTCAATTTAGAATACACAAATTGACAGCAATGTATTAATGGCTACAGTGAATACATACACATCACCATAAAATATACATCAATATAGATCTAACACTAACGTTAAATAACTTAATTCCATGAATTCATTAGTCTTCATTGTCAGACTATTTATCAAATTATTGCAAATGGAGTTGGAGCTCAAGAAAAACTTTATATTATTGTTAAACCGTTGTGTGGTTAAATTGGATATAATTATTTTCAGGATCCTTTGATGAAGGGACCATTTAAAAAGCAAGACTTATTTGAAAAATGTACACAAATGTTAATACAATTACTGTAACTTTTGAACAACGTACTGAGTAGTATTGGAAGCAATATCAGTGGTCTTTGAAATGGCTGGTTTTGCCTTAAGTCGGACACTGCTTCTCACTCCAGCACCACTGCGTCGCATCGTTCTGGACGTAGAGCTTCTGTGAAGATTACCAACAACAAAAATATAAATATAAATACACATATACACACACACACACAAACAAACAGAGTTCAACCAATAATGAAAATTCTTCCATGATTCACTCAGTGTCAACTTGCTGCAAACCCATTTTAGTTTCTTCTGTTCAACACAAAGATATACTGAAAAATGTTGCAAAAAATAAAATAAGCAATGGAGTTCCATGTTAAGAAAATAAATAATAATGTCAATGCCTGCTTTGATAAAAATCATTTAAAAAATGCTAAAATGTAACCACTTGAGTAAATGGTAAAGAACTTTTCATTTTTGGAAGAGATACCCCTTTGGACTCGTTTCTGGTCTCTTGAGCAAGACCCCACATTAGCGTTTCACCGTGAACTCCAATAAATCACCAACTAGGTGGCCCCACTTCTTAGCAAATACTTTTCAGTTCATTTTACCTTCGGCGCTGATCAAATACTCTCCTTGAAGATGCAGCCAGTAAAACTCTATTCAGCAGAATAAAATGGCTAACTTACCACCATTCATTGGCAAAAAGAAAAAAAAATCTAAAACTATTTTTAAAGTCATACCGTCTTTTCTTGACAGAAGGAGGTGTTGTGACAATGGTGGGCTTTTCGTTTTTGGGCAAAGGTCGTTTAGACACCCTGGTGGAAAAAAATAAAAATGTATCAATAGGAAAATATGTAAAATCTATCAGTGGAGCTAGAAGAGATTAAAAGGTGAAAAAATACACTTGTTTAATACATGTCTTATTCGTTTTACCTGCGTGGCTGTGCAGGAACAGACTTGGGGCCCTGACCAGGAGCTCCAGTAGTTCTGCTGTTTCCCCATGATGTGACTATATTAGACGGGATGTCTGTAGAGGTACTTTCTGTGACATTAGAAGCAGAGCATGCATGAAACAGTCATTAAAAAAAAAAAAAAAATAAGATGCTCATCTTGCATGTCTGACTGAAGAAGAAGAGAGGAGAAAAAAAAAAAGTTTTTCCTGACCCGAGCTTGTCGGCTCTTGTCTGACCAGGGGAGACACCATAGCTTTGGGCTTGTTGGTATCAACAGGTTCATCAAAAGGTTTAGTCCGTAAAGGGGTGGTGAGCTGTTCCATAACACCACTTTCACTAGCCGCCTGCAAACCTAAAACAACATTTAACAAATGAACTTATTTCCCATACCAATTTCAGTATTTAAGTATGTATAGTTTGCTTCACTCAGTACACAGCAATATTTGTGAATGAACTGCTACAGTAACGTAATTTATACAAAAAGTATTGATTTTATTTTTGCACAAAATGTAATACGAGTGAAAAGTAATACGAGTACACATTTACAATGGGTCTTATGTTGCATTGATACATTTTGGCAATAGCCAAAACTATTCTACCAAATAACCAAACGATCAATTATAGATTTCTTTTATGTACAGAAAAAATCATAACATTAAGATTAATCATTAAGATTTAATTTTTTTTTTGGCAAATCTCCTACTGTAAATGTATCAAATCTCTTAGCTGCAGCTGCAATATGCATTGCTAACCACTTTAGATACACACACACCCCTTTAAAAAAGGCAATTTTCTCAGTATTTCAACCCCAATATTCCAGATGTTCAAAAAGTTGCATCTTATAGCCAAATATTGTCCTAACAAAATACAAATCACCAGAAAGGTTACTTATTCAGCTTCTAATGGATATGTAAAAATTATTTAAACAAAAAGACACTTATGACCAGATTTGTAGTGCAGTTACACATGCATACATTAAATACCACCATGTATTTTTACGGTACATGTTTTTACTGTAAGCATGTATGGCTACTAGAGCAAAACGACTCCCTTCATCTGAGAGAGATCCTATATATACACACACACACACACACACACACAGATATACATGTATGCATGTATGTATACATACACACACACACACACACTCTATCTTCCATCTATTAAATCATTAGCTTTGTAATGAAATTTGTTTTATTAAACTATTTCACTTAAGTGAACTGACAAACGACTGAAAAACACAATTATTTAAAGTATAGGAGCAATTATCTCTGGGGTGTCAAAACTCAAACGCACAATCATTATAAATATTGTGAAAATACTGCTGAAGCATGTCGTCAAAGGAAAAATAGTTTATTAATAGAAAAAAAATCACGTTGAAGTTTCTGTATGTAAACACTTGCCTAGAACAGGCATTTTACCCTACATAATGAACAAACAGACTGACCAAACCACTTGTCCGCATTATCCTGAGGGTCCAGGGCGAAATCATCTATGGACTCCAAAACATGCGTAGGGGCATCCCATGCGTATGAATAAGTTGAGCCCCCGTCCATATTCACACCGGATTAGTCTGGAAAATCATAAATTCAAAACTACTATAAACAACACGGTGCACAAAACAGAGCAGGAAAAAATAACAGAGGCGTCAATGTAACTTAGCGTGACTCAAGCACTGAAGTGCGCAAAATGGCAGTTAATGGCGGATCTCAGACTCAAGAGCTGCTGGCCTGCAACATCATCACTCACTTTTGGCCATTCATTTTCGCATATCAGATTAGTTTATAAACGATGTGCAAATATAGCGCCATCTAACAAAACGTTACGCTTTAATCTGTAATTAGTGCAAGCACCAACAAATGACAAAAATGTAAACAAAGATCTTTTAATGCGGACTAATCATAACAACAACTTGTTTATCTTGAGAAAGCAACAATTAAACAATAGTCTTTGACATGATCATTACAAATAAAAATATTCCGTTTACTTTAACAGCTTAATTTAACGTTAGCGTACAACGATCACGGCCCGATACCACTAACATTAACGTCAAGTCACATCAAAATAGTCGTTTAAAATGCAGCAGTTACATTCCAAGGAAATAACAAACTCCGTAAAGGCAAACAAACATTACTTACACTTCAATTCAATGCCTCCAGTCACCTTAAAATGACAAATAAATACAATAAACCGTTTAACCAGCAGACGCTCGTATATCTTACATCCACAAACAGCCCGATGCAAATGCTAGTTTAAATCTGGGTGCCGTTAGAACTGACTTTACAAATAAGCCAATCAGACTGCGTAACGAGGCGCATCTCGTTTCCTATTCGTTACGTGTTTGTGACGTTACAAAAAAGCAGTCACGTGATCAGCAGAGGCACATTCTTGCTAAAACAATAAAAGACCGAGCAGCATACCATAGACTGTAGATGCATACCAAAAGGACATTATAAATATTACATATATATCAGTTTCATATATTAATTAGAGATTAATAATTGACAGACACGCATTGTAGTTTCCGATTTGCGGCTAAAGCTTTATAGAAAGTGGCTTATTACATATACCAGTTCATATATTAATTAAAGATTATTTATTCACAGACACATTGCCATTTCTGATTTGTGGCCAATGTTTTATAGACAGTGGCTTAATACATATATACCAGTTTAATATAATTAGAGATTATTTACTGACAGACACACATTGAAGTTTCTCTTTTGTGGCTAAAGTTTTATAGACAGTGGCTTATTACATTTTTACCAGTTTTATATATTATTCATTCATTCGTTTTCTTTTCGGCTTAGTCACTTTATTAATCCAGGGTCGCCACAGCAAAATGAACCGCCAACTTATTCAGCACTTTTGTATGCAGCGGGTGCCCTTCCAGCCGCAACCCATCTCTGGGAAGTTTATATATTAATTAGAGATTATTTTATTGACAGACACACATTGACTTTATGTTCTGCTGCTAAAGCTTTATAAACAGTGGCTTATTACATTTATACCAGTTTAATATAATAATTATAGATTATTTATTGACAGACAAACATTGCTGTTTCTTTTTTGCAGCTTAAGCTTTATAAAAAGTGGCTTATTGAATTTATACCAGTTTTATTTATCAATAAGAGACTATTTATTGACATTGCAGTTTCTTATTGAATTTATACCAGTTTTATTTATCAATAAGAGATTATTTATCGACATTGCAGTTTCTTATTGAATTTATACCAGTTTTATTTATCAATAAGAGACTATTTATTGACATTGCAGTTTCTTATTGAATTTATACTAGTTTTATTTATCAATAAGAGATTATTTATCGACATTGCAGTTTCTTATTGAATTTATACCATTTTTATTTATCAATAAGAGATTATTTATTGACATTGCAGTTTCTTATTTGCGGCAAAAGCTTTATAGAAAGCTTTTCATATATTAGAATATTATAGAATTTCATATATTAATTGGAGATTATTTATTCACAGACACAAGTTGAAGTTAAGTGGCTTATTAAATTTATACCAGTTTTATATTAATTAGAGATTGTTCATTGACAGACACGGACAAAGCTTTTTGTAAAGTAGCCTTTTGTGATTACTTAATATTAAAAACAAAAAATCTCACCTTTAAACACATATAATGCATTATTTACAATTTCCTATTTATTTACCAATAATCCTCACTTAAAAATGAAGCAAACCCATAGCAGGATTCTAGCTTTAATGCTATTAGTGCAAATGAATAATCAGAACAGTGAATATGGACAGATAATGAGTGTCAAAATACTAACAAAAAATACAGTACGTCAAAATACATTTAATGCCAGTAGTTTTCAAGTTACTGCAAATTAAAAAAAAAAAAAAAACTTCATAGTGATATAATTGATAAAATGTGCAGGCAATAAAAAAATGACAAGGCAATAAAACTAAGATGCACGTTGTGAACTATATGCTCCATTGTAGTGAATCACATCTTCTGGATCATCACCTGGAATTTACCTAAAAATAAACAAGGCAGAGAAGTGGAGGGATGGAGAGAGACAAAAAAGAAACCATTAGTTGCTATTACTTTACTGTTAATTAGTACTTCAGTGTTGCTCACTTATAGATTAAGGTTGAATAGTACAGCAAATATAGTAATTCATTATATGGGAAATTCTACCAGAAATGTAAATTTTTACTTATAAAAATGTGGAAGGGCCCGACTTAAGCTTGTTGTCCTCAAAAAAATCATACAAAACAAGCACAAAATCATATAATTCAATGATACAACGCATCCTTGATCGCTGTCAGCTTCTCCTCTGTCAAATGATGTCACTTTTGAGTCACAGCCTTAAACATGTTTAAGCTTCTGTAAAGTTTAATGCAAATAAAACAGAACTGACAGAAACATGGGGACAATTGTAATATATATTTGTAGTATTATTTTGTTAAATTTATTTATAATTTCATGTTTTTAATCAATTGATGTGAATGATAACAACTTAATCTTGCTCTTCTGGAGTATTTTTTTTAAATAACAGTTTTTAGCATAACAAAGCTATTAAAGCTGAAGGTTGAGGACAAGGACAATGATGGGTTTGTACATTTGTAAAGTGTTTTTAATAAAGAACAAAAATCTGAGAACCAAGTGAATGACGCATTCCGTTACAGAACAACTCGCATAAATCAAGCTTCAATCCATTCTGGATATTTTATGTTTTGATTTCAGGGACAGATAATGTACGTTTCTGGTAGAATGTCCTGCATAAGTTTGTATATTTTTGCATTTGTAAACATTTTATTTGTGTCTTACAGGCAGGCATGACTGACACTTCCGCCGTGACGATACTTTTCACACCAATGTTTGAAAGTGCTCCTCGGACCAGTCCACAAGTGAAGGCTAAAAACTGCAGTCAAGACAAAAAAAGAAACTGAGAATAACCAGGAAAACTGAATATAGAGTATACAGACACTGATCCTCATATCTTTAAAGGGATAGTTCAACTATATATGAACATTTTCTGGTAATTTACTCACCCTCAAAGATGTAGTTATTTTCCTTACACAATATTAAAGAAGACTTTAAGCTGAAACAGTGTTCCTTAGTTTCAACTAAAATGCAAATCAACGACTCCTGAGTCTTATAAAGTGAAATAATCGGTCTGTGCTATGAAATTGAACACTAATTACAGTATTATTATTATTATTATCCATTCATTCGGCTTAGTCCCTTTATTAATCGGGGGTTGCCACAGTGGTCTTATCCAGCATGTGTTTTACACAGCTGATGTCTTTCCAGCTGCAACCCCAGTCCTGGGAAACATTCAAACATATTCATTCACACACATACACTACGGACAATTTAGTTTATTCAATTCACCAATAGTGCATGTCTTTGGACTGTGGGGTAAACCGGAGCACCTGGAGGAAACCCCAGCCAACACTGGGAGAACATGTAAACCTCACACAGAAATGCCAACTGGCCCAGCTGGGACTCGAACCAGTGACTTTCTTGCTGTGAGACGACAGTGATAAACACTGAGCCACTGTGTTGCCATTATTATTATTATTATTATTAACATCGGGTGACGCAGTAGCGCAATAGGTAGTGCTGTCGCCTCACAGCAAGAAGGTCGCTGGTTCGAGCCTTGGCTGGGTCAGTTGGAGTTTCTGTGTTGAGTTTGCATGTTCTCCCTGTGTTCGTGTGGGTTTTCTCTGGGTGCTCCGGTTTCCCCCACTACGTAGAACATGTGATGGATAAGTTGGTGGTTCCGCTGTGGCGACCTTGGATTAATAAAGGGACTAAGCCAAAAAGAAAATGAATGAATGAATATTATTATTTTTATTATTATTATTATTAATCCACAGCACTTAGTCCTGAGTGCATTCAAAATTCTGAAACACACGTATCCTATTGCAAAATGAACTTCAGCTAGTAAGCAGATGCTATTTGTCTACACAGACTGATCGTTTTGCTTTAAAATGGCTTAATGTTTCATCATGACCCACTGAAGATACTTTTGTTTTACCTGTATCTGTTTTTGAATTGTTATTGACTGCATTTTTATTAACACAAAAACAGTCGTTTAAGCTAAAAAAAACTTCTTTAATGTTCAACTGCAAAAGTCAGCTACATTTTAAATGAATAAATTAAGAGCAAATTTTCATTTTTTGGTGAACTGCCCCTTTAAGGTGTTTTCATTCAAATAAAACAAAATGTTGAAGATACTAAGTGCGCTCAGATCACATACTTGTGCGCTATTCTACACCATCTTGTAGTATAAATAGTGTAAGCAGTGCATTCACACTGAAATATCTAAAAAGAACAAAAGCAATTTAAATACCCAGTTATTTCCACTTATTTAACTGATAAAAAGAAGAGATGTAGTGGAAGTGGTGGAGCTGTTGGCCCCTAAGGTTGGATTACTTTATTTAATTTGAATTGTGCAAGCAAAATTACACAATGCAAGCGATTATGCTGCCTCCCAATGGTGAATGAGGTTATACACGTCAGGTTTATTTGGTAGTTTGTACATTATATGACAATTTGGTAGTTTTGTCAAATGGTTTGACAAATAATGGTCAGTACAAATATGTTAGTGTTCTATTTGGGTCAACACTAAACTCATACATTACATGGCCGAGTGTATAAGTGTGTATAAGTTAGGGCTGCACAATATTGGAAAACTCTGACATTGTGATATTTTGTTTTTCTGCAATAAATATTATATGGATAGAGTTTCATCAGGTGCCTTGAATAACTCGATTTAGAAAGTGCTCATTAATTCCAGAGATGTATAGTAACGAAGTAGAACTGCTTCACTACTGTACTTAAGTACTAAAAGGCAGTATCTGTACTTTACTGGAGTATTATTTTTTTGTCCTACTTCCACTTTTACTTAAGTACATATTTTCCATGAGTTTAATACTTTTACTCCGATAGATTTTTTATGTGCTGCATCGTTACTCGTTACTAGGGGTGTCAAAATGATTGATATCAGTTCAGTAATAGGTAAACCGGTTATTACGTGATGACGTCATTTATCTCCTATGCGCGATGTCGCAATACTATGGTGAAGGACGGAAGCGCGAGGACGAGGCGGCACAGCATATCAGCCGCTAGTTTACTATTAGGGAGAAATGTTGTAAAACTTCACCTCTGCCTATCTCTCGCTCTCTCACTTTGGACATTTGACCCGCTAGCCAGTTTGTAAGGTAACTTTTCCCCTCTTCTTAGCTGTTAAAGCTGTGGATCAAGACATGAGCATGCCTAATGTGCAAGTTTTCTCCACTGTGTCTTATTACCTGTGAAAAATCACGTATTTTCCCCGCAATGGGTGAACAGCGCTTATATTTCTAAAGCCCTTTCCGTTGAGGACAATAATCAATCATAGCCGTGTAAGACCCGCCTGTCAGCGCTCAAAAAGCAGGCGGGATAATATTGACATGAGTTTATTAGCTGTAAATGCTCGTGCTGTCTTCTGTGCATGAGTTTTGTTTGATACATCCAGAAAGAGTGTTTTCTTTGAGCAGGTCAAATTGAGGGCACAGTTCGTATATCTGACTGCTGTATTAAAGGACAAAATTGTATTACAAAAAACCCTTTAACTGTCACACCAAGACAAAAGCAATAGAATTTTTTTGATTGCATTTCTTAACTCCTAATGTTAACACTCGCTAGTTAACACAATAAGTGCATTTTTATTCAACACATCACATTATTTCTAAAATATCAGCCTCTACCAAATGGTTGAGATGTTGGTTTATGGTAAATGTACCAGAATTAATAAACATACTACAGAAAATATGAACTGTAAGACCAATTTAATTAAAAACATAATAAAAATAAATAAAAATTCATACTAAATCATAGCCATAAGCCATGCAATATTTCAGATTTTCATTTAACACAGTAATATGCACGTTTTCCTGTTTTTTTTTTTTAAATAAAATCTAAATCAAGTGAATTAGTGAAGCAGGATTTAGTTTGCTTGTTTAGTTTAGTTTCACGAGTGCTTCCAGAAGACAGAACTCCTGTTCATTGTGGTATTAACCAATCAAACTTCAAAACTCCCAAAGTGTGAGTGTGTCTTTGTGTGTGTGTGAGTGAGAGTAAATAATGTGTGCGTAAGAGAGAACAAAAGTGTGTGCGTCTGTGTGTGTGTGTGTGTGTGTAAGAGAAAGAGAGAGAGAGTGTAAAAACAATTGCAACCTATGTAATGTCCCCACAATTCACAAAAATGTGTGTGAGAGAGAGAACTGTGTGTGTGAGAGTGTATGAATGTGTGAGAGTGTGTACATTTAGGTGTGTGCAGGGCAGTGTGTGTGTGTGTGTGTGTGTGTGTGTGTGTGTGTGTGTGTGTGTGTGTGTGTGTGTGTGTGTGTGTGTGAGAGAGAGAGAGAGAGAGAGAGTATGTATGTGAGTGAACATGCTGAATTATCTCATCAGTGAACGCATTTTCTGGTAAAAGGGCCTGACGATGTGAGCTCTTGTACCATAGAAACTATTTATAGAGAAAAACAGTATCATAAACCATGTTTCTTTTCGTTCTGCTAAATCAAGTACCCCAAAAAAGATATTTAAAATAAACAAAATAATTAGTGTAATAATAACTACATTACACAATACTTGTACTTTTACTTCCAGTACTTGAGTAGTAAATTTTGAAATAAACTACTTGCAATACTTAAGTACAAAAAATGTTGAATACTTTTGTACTTCCACTTAAGTATGGTGCTTAAAGAGCACTTCTACTTCTACTCAAGTCAATTTTTGATAAAGCACTTGTACTTTTACTTAAGTATGGGTCTCTAGTACTTTATACATCTCTGATTAATTCAGATTGATTGTGATAGAATCATGCATAAAAATAATTAACTTAGGAATGTTGCTTTATGGTTTTGTATAACAGTATTCAGTTACAGAAAAAGGAAATTCATCGTCTTCATTGTATGAATAATACAACTAAATGTATCCTTATAAAAGTTACAACTGGTACAATTGATTCTGCCTAAATGCTTTAAACTCTCTTGAAATGTTCATACATTTCAAAAACACACTATGACTCCTGGACAACTATGAACCCAAATAAACATTGCATATCCAGCAATGTGGCTAATGCACATTGCGATATCGATGCTGAAATGATATAGTTTGCAGCCCTGGTATAAGTGTGTAGTATGTGATTTAGTAGTGGTTTATTTTAAAAAGTACATCTCAGGTTATGTTTATGTTTTCATTCATTCAATTTCTTATCAGCTTAGCACCCTTATTAATCCGGGATCGCCGCAGCAGAATGAACCGCCAACTTATCCAGCATGTTTTTACACAGCGGATGCCCTTTAAGCTGCAACCCATCTCTGGGAAACATCCACACACTTATTCATACACACACTCATACACTACGGACAATTTAGCCTACCCAATTCACCTATACAGCATCTTTGGACTGTGGGGGAAACCAGAGCACCCAGAGGGGTGCTCGCGAACGCAGGGAGAACATGCAAACTCCACACAGAAACGCCAACTGAGCCGAGCCGAGGTTCGAACCAGCAACCCAGCGACCTTCTTGCTGTGAGGCAACAGCGCTACCTACTGCGCCACTGCGTCACCTGTTTATGTTTTCATTCAATGTATTATTAAAGTTTATTGAAGATGTTTGTGCTGGTTACCTTCGGCGCATGTTCCAGATACTGTTTGCCAGCAGACAGTTGGGTCAGTAGGCGGAACTTGTTATCTTGTAGTACATAAATACCCTACAAACAATTTGCACAATTGATTGTGTCTGTATTAATCATGTTAATAAGCATTGTCAATAAGCTTCATGAATGTACTTAAAATAAAAACAATCTGAATTCCAATACTGTGCAAACCTGGTGGTTTGTTCTCAGGTTGTCAATCTGCTTCTTAAAAACACTGGTCCAGAAATCTTTGCAGATGAACTTCATAACGTCAAGCTCATCTTTAAAGCGTGGCGTGTCTTTGGTAAACCTGTAAACGAAATGATATATCAATAATAAATAATTATATAAAATAAATACATAAAATAACCAATAAAACTACTTCAAGTGTAATATCACAATACATAAGACTTATCCTAATAAATAAATGAAAATAACTGGTCTATTACATTTTCAGTAAACCAATTACAAACAACTCACATATATGAATAGAATATTTCAGTGACAGTCTGCACAACTACTAATAAAATTGCTTCAAAAGTAACACTATACATATATATATATATATATATATATATATATATATATATATATATATATATATATATATATATATATATATATATATAATTGACTTAATGATAAGATTTATCCTAATAAATAATTAAAAATAACAATTCGATTACATGTTTAGTAAGCTAATTGCAAACAACTCGCATAGTTTAGTATTTAAATACAGTGCTCAGCATAAATGACTACAGCCCATTTTGAAAAATTAAGATTTTTATCCATTTCTCACTTAATATTGGTAAAATAGTTTGGTGCATTTGGAAAAAAAAATAGATTTATATACTGAAATATTTATTAAAATAATATTTTAGTCATAGAGCATCTTTAGAAATAGAAAGATAATACATTTAAAATCGTGAAATATTGAAACAAAATGTTATAATTTATTTTGTTTCTCTTAAATTATGCTCTTTTTAATTTTTGTATTTAATTTTTTCCCCTAATATAAATTTGGATGTACTATTATTTGACCATTAACATAAGTTATTTTGTTAGATTAGCCCCAGGTTTGGCTTCAGTACTGACTAATCTAATGTATATGCAGAAATGTAGTATTGTAAAGCATCCTATAGAAAATATTAATTTAAAGGAGATATTTGTGAGGGCTGTAGTTGAACATTTCAGTGACATTTTGCACAACTACCAATAGACCTGCTTCAAGAGTAACAGCACAACATATATAATAAATTGACTTGAGGATACAATTTAGACCTATGAATGAAAAGATGTACCTCTCAATAAGTCCTTGTCCCACACGAAAGCCCATGTTCTCAAGTTTAGAAACACATCGTCCATTCTCCTGTTCACAGCAGTATATTGTATTAATTCTACATCCCCACACTTACAGTAATTTGTTTCATTATTGCTTGACGTTTACAGTTATATCATTAGGCTATTCTGTTGCACAGGTCTTACCGATTCCCCAGTTTCTGCACTGTTGACATACTGAATGATTTCACTGTGTAGGAACTGAAAAAGAGCCTCATCTGCCATCTCGAGCCAGTCCAGCCGATGCCCCACTGAAACTGACCGGCGACGAACAACGGCAGAACCAACCAATCCGACTACAGGTATAAATCAACTGCTGCTTCAATAAACAGACAGCTATTCATTGTGCGAATGTCATTATAGGTGAAATATTTTGCTAGTGTTTTCGATTGAAAGGAATGGTCCTTCTTTACATTGGTTCCACTTCCTGTTTGGATGACAGTTAGCTGTCCTTTCATATGCCTGACTGCAAGTTTGTTTATTTGGAAACGGATTTCTTTCGACGCAACGTGGAGATAAACGATAATAAAATCTTGCCGTTTTGTAGATGTAATCACTTTTCTTAAGTCAGAATCTGTAGTTAAATTAAGATTTCAAGACATAGAAACATTTTAAGATAATTTCTACAGTAGACGACCACAAGTCCCCTGTGTGTTTTTTTAGAAAATATATATATTTTACACATTAGGCAATTGCTGTCAATTGCTCAGAATTGATCAATATATTACATAAGGGACGTAACCATAGCCTAAGCAGTGACGAGGGCTGCAAATTAGCTTTATGTTATCTTTGTATAACAATTTCAAGTGTATTTTCCCTGTAAAATAAAAAAATCTGATAAAAAAATAAAAATAATTAAAACTTTCCAGCAATTATTCAAGTCAGTCAGTTATGAGTTAGCAAGTAATGCGAAATGAGTAATAAAAGATAACCATAACCTTTCGTTAAATAAATATTGTCCTATGTTTTGTGCCTTAATAACTTATATAATAAGTTTAAATTTTATGTTTTTAGTCGTGGTGCAACTTCAACAAACATAATTACAGTTTACAGTTTGCATCTAACTTAGCTGTATGCGATCCAAAAGTTTACATTCATATATCTTGTATATGTTATTTTTCATAGCCTAACATCACTCAGTCTATGTCTTGTATTTATATTTTAAGTTTTTATATCTAAAAAAAGTTTTAATAGCTTATTCGATGTAGTGTAGTCAACATGACAATACTTTTTATATTTAAATTGAATGTAATGATTGTGTAATATTCATAAAACAAGAAGCGATTCCCGTTGAGTAACAAAATAGGTGTAAATAAATGTTTGAATAACTAAAGGAAATGTTGTGTGTGATTAGTTTGCATCACTGGCAGCTAGCGCTCTGCAACTCTCACATGGTTGCCCACTGAAGCTACCTGGATGTCAGTACCTGGATGGGAGACCACATGAGAAAGCTAGGTTGCCGCTGGAAGTGGCGTTAGTGAGAACAGCAGGGGCGCTCAACCTGCGGTCTGTTTGTGTCCTAATGCCCCAGTATAGTGAAGG
This sequence comes from Danio rerio, assembly GCF_052040795.2. Taxonomy (NCBI): domain Eukaryota; kingdom Metazoa; phylum Chordata; class Actinopteri; order Cypriniformes; family Danionidae; genus Danio; species Danio rerio. The sequence goes on along the minus strand of NC_141043.1, from coordinate 35,061,015 downwards.
GGACACTACACTATCAGTGGATGCCGTCTTTCGAATGAGATGTTAAAAGACGTTGAAAATACTAGGATGTCCTTGAAACTCTGCCAAATTTGCCCACTGGCCTCCTAACCATCCCTATATCATAATTGGCTTCATCACTCTTCTCTGCACCAATCAGCTTGTGTGCGGTCTGGCGCAATATAGCGGCCGTAGCATCATTTAGGTGGATGCTGCACACTAGGGAGGATGAGGAGATTCCCCCAAAAAGTGTAACACGCTTTGAGTTTTTAGAAAAAAAAAAAAAAAATTTCACTTTATAAAATGTAAGGAATTTTATTATTATCAATAATATTTTCTATTATTTATATCATTATTATATAAAAAAAAACATTCTGTAACATTAAATATAGCATGGTGATTTATATTTACTTGAATATTTCTTGTAATAGACACGATAACCAATAAATGTCATTTTAGTGACTATTTTACTGAGAGTAATTATTAAAGCATGAAACACACCATGACTCAAAATCTACAAGATACTTTATTTCTTAATTCATCCTCAACATTGTTTCTTTCTGCATACGCCATCTCGCACTCACCCACTTCTGCTTTCAGAATGAAAACAAACAGTCCTCGGAACACAAAAATGCCAATGCTTGGAAATTTTAAAGATGTAAAGCACCTGTTTACTCGCGCTAAACAGCCTCTGAAACTTTACATTTCTCACTAAAGGTACAGTACAGCTGTGCACAGAGTGCATCTCACTGAGGTAGATCAGTCTGAGTCCAATACATCACAGTTGAGTTGAGTTGCCAGCTTCATTTGAGTTCGGCCAAAGAGGGAAATGCTCATGAACAAAATGTGATGAACAGAACAAACTCATCAAGTGAATTCAGTCCTTCGTTTGGCTTAAACAAAACGGACTTGACAACATACACCGTCAGTCACCTTTTAGGTCACTGATGAATGTAACACCGAGTCAAAACAATAGTGAGGCAGTGCTAAAATGCCATTCAAATTTACATGATATAACACTTTTTTTTTTCTGACAGTGCTCCTGGGTTTTGCTTGGAGAAGTACATGAAGTGCTTCAGCAATAGCAGGGCTTGTGCTAAGCTTATTTAGCCTGAAACTCCAAAACAATGAGCAAATTTCATAGTGTGAAATTTTTGCAAGTAAAATTATTTGTCCACTATACTTTCTATAGAGATTTTCAGGGCACACATATGATCTTTATCATTAAACAAAAACAAAAAAGTAGTTATATTTTACTTAGTTCCCATAATGGGAATTTGTCAGGATGGGTTATGTAATTTTATACAAATATTCACTAATCATTATGATTTTTCAATTCCAGAATAATCAATACTTTCTCTTCTCACTTACAAAATACTCTGGAATGAACGGAGAGAGATGGGGGATTTACAGGAGACGAGCGAGTCCTTTCATTAGCATTAAGGATGTGAACAACCAAAGCACCTACAAATTTTACCTAAAGGCTAAAATCAACACAAGCTAATGAATTAAATGCTAATTAATCTCCTGATTCTACAAATTTTCTGTAGAACTAACCCTAACTAAACCTGTAGAGCAACCTATAAAGAAAGAAAAACATCAAAAATGAGATCATGTTCTTCATGCTATTCGCATGAGGATTTGCTTCATTTCTTGTCAAACCACTGAATCCTTTTCATGACAAGATTCAGCTTAAAGAGGTAGGTTTTTTGTGTTGTGTGACCGTGAGCTGAGAGGTACATCTAAGACCACAGTTCAACTTGACTGGGTGTGGTGTGGACACATTTTTCGGCAGGTTTTTGGGCTAAAAACAGTTAAGTGTTGAAAAGTGAAGACCAGCTTACGCAAAAGTCACTTTCAAAGTTTTCTGTCGTCTGGCATACAGGTTCAGGGATTCAGGGTTAACCTCAATATGAACACAATCACACTATATCAAGTAAGTCAGTTGCTATTGATAACATACGAGTTGGTCTAGCTTGTTTCTGGTTGCAAGTTGAATCTCTACTACCATCAGGATTTGTAGGTAAGCGGAGTGAAAAAACAGCCTCTCTTCTAGTTTCAATATCTATAACAGAAACGCTCTTGAAGTTTGGGGTTTCTGCACATTTCCGTGACTTCCTAAAAACTGCACTTAAAACAAATGTAGACACTGAAGTGGTGATCAGTTCAATAGTATCTGGATGCAGGCTTGGCTTTGCCAGCTGAGACTGCATATCTCTGACCTGCAATGTCAGACACAATGCACTCAATGGAGCTAGTGAAGTCACCATGAGGGGTAAGGTTAGGGGTTGGGTGAGCGCATTAAAAAGCATTCTATGCTTTTTACCTGGGAACTAACCATTCATTGATAATCACTGTAACCTTAAATTCTATTACCATTTTAGTCTTATTAATGTACTTGAACATTTAGTGGACCTGTGAAGATCTCTAATGTGAACACTGTTTAGAGGCAACAGGAAGCAATCAAACTTTGGTTCAGGTTTAAAACGGAGTCATGTATGAAAGCACCCTTGTCAAATTCATTCATTTTCCTTCAGCTTAGTCATTTAAGGGTCGCCATAGCGGGAACTTGATAACTATTCCAGCATATGCACATTCTAGCTATTTACACAGCAGATGCCCTTCCGGTCACTGGGTAACATCCGTAAACTCTAACATTAATACACGGACCAATTTTGTTCATCCAATTTACCTTGTTATGCCTGAGCATATTGGTGGGTTGTCTTTTCTGTGCTGCTGTGTTTCTCTCTCTCTCTCCTGTCCTCTTTCCAAGTCGCCCTACTTGACTGAACGTGCCACAGGCATGCACTGTGGTTGGTGCTTGGAGAACACAGCATCTTTTAAAACGGAGACTGACGGATTTAGATCTTGAGCAGTGGGAGAAGGACAACTTTATTTAAGGTACCCTCCATCTTTCTTCTCTCCCCTCTTTGTAGTGACTGTGGTAACACCAATTTTGTACTATGAAGCAGTAAACTGAACACTGTAGGGGCTGAGTGCCATTTATTTTCAAGTGATTTTTCTCCTGTTTCTTGGTTTAAGGAGGAAGGGAAGTATTTGTAATTTATTTTCTGCATTTTTTTAATTCTATTAGACAAGTTATCTTCAGGGTGGACCACATACCGCATGTCTTCAGACGTAGGGGAAACTGAAGCACTTGGAGGAAACCCACTCGAACACGGGGAGATCATGCAAACTCCACACAGAAATGCCAATTGACCCATCCAGGGCTCAAACCAGAGACCTCTTTGCTGTGAGGTGACAGTACTAACCACTGAGCCACCATGTCGCCTCTACCCTCAGCAAATGCTTTGCAACATTTGCATGGCCTATCTCAGACAATATTATCAAACAGCTGAAATTTCATAAGTGACGATAAATGTGACCACACCTTCAGTCATTGAAGTGCCGTTGATAAAAAAATAAAAAAAGTGCTTCATTATACAACGGAGAGAACACTGAAACAGCATTATTTTCCTTCTTGACAAAAAATATTGAGGTATTTCTTTTCTAACCTTTCAGTATATGTTTCTTTTATCACTACAAAACAGTTACTCGGAAGACCCTCTAGGAAAATCCACAAAGTTAAAACTACTCTAAAAGCAAACCTCCATCTATTCTAGCGATCATCTTGTCTATTTCTACATTTGAAGACCTCGCATCCACTTCACTTTACCGTCTCCAGTTCATTACCTATATGCTACTTGGCAATGATGCAACGGGGCTTTTGTTTCGGACAGGTTGTTGGTAGTGGATCATTGCTGGAAGGCCTGATGGAATCGAGGTAGAGTGGGAGAGAAACCAGAGAGCTGGTTTAAGTGCCCTGCAGCCTGAGGCTCATGCAGTGACTGTGGCTGAAATGAGGTAAGAGGCCCAGAGAGCTGCGAGGTAGGGCTCGGGGACACGGCAGGGGCAGCCGAGGTGGTGGAGTATCCCAAAGGAGTGCTGTAAGGAGGCAGACCGAACGGCAGGAAGCCCAGCAGATGTGAAAGGTCCATGTTGGCAGAGCTGGCGGGCGGCTCGGCGGAGGTGAACGCGGAGTTCCTGAGGGTGAAATGCGCACTCTGACCTCCCAAACTCTCAGGAAGGAGGTCCCCGGGCCGGGAGACGGCAGTCGCCACAGCTGCCTGCGGAGGCATTGGCCCACACTGGAGTTCAGTCAGGAAGTTCTCCATCTCTGCTTTCAGATATGAGGTAGTGGAGCTGGGCTGATATCTGGGTGTCTGCTGGTACTGCTGCGGCGGAGGCTTGTTTGGCTCGAGGTAGCAGCCCATACCCACTGGGCTGGACAGGGGGCCAGACACCATCCCGTGATGATGGTGACTGACCCCTGAGGTAGATGCGCTCTGAAGGCCTTGCGAGTTGAACATTGCCATCGGAAATGCCTCAGTGACGTCCTTTGGAGATCCGACAGAGCACATGGTGGGACTGGGCTCTTCTTTAATGGGCAATGTTGGCAGGGCATCCAACTCTTGCGCGTGGCTCTTCTTCAGGTGTCGGGTGAGGTGATCCCGACGGCCAAAGCGTTGAGCACAACGTGGACAAAGGAAGTCCCGTCTGCCAGTGTGTACCACAGCATGGCGCCTCACATCCTTGCGGGTAAAGAAGCGTCGGCCGCACCGCTCGCATTGATGCTTCCTTTCTCGTACCACAGTCCCCGGAGGGGGCCGACCAGTGTGTGTGCTCAAGTGCTCCAGTAACGCCGGCATGCTCTCAAACACCTGGCGGCAGACCTTACAGGTGAGGTCACTGGAGGCAGAGGTGGCGTGTGTGGCCACGTGGCGTCTCAGACCCAGGCGAGTGTTGTAATGCTTCCCGCATTCCTCGCAGCGCAGCTCCTGCTTGTTGGGGTCGTGGGTCTGCAGGTGGCCGTTTAGCTGGTCTTTGCCATGGTACATTTTCTCATATATATGGGTCGCTTTCTAGGATTGTATCACTGTACATCTGGGAGAAGCCAAACATAATTAGTGGCTACAAGGACAGAAATAGAGAACAACCACATATGAGTGAAAAGTATTTCACAGGTACCTGAGAAGAAGCTCCGACAGGTGATTTTTCTTGTGAGTGAAGGTTGTTTTTTTGCATGTTCAAACTTCTGCAGACAACAGCACACAAATGCAGCAGTTAAGAATTGGTTTCCCAAAACAATTCATATTGGATTCATAAAAGGGATCATCCTCTAATTTATTAAGATTAAAAAAGCAATCAATAAATGAACATGCTCAAATTACATACCTATGAAATGTACAAATTAAGGATGTTTAAAATAACCAATTAACCGTTAACCAAACCAAAATGTCTTTTAATCGTTTAACTGATGATATATATATCATTTTATATATATATATATATATATATATATATATATATATATATATATATATATATATATATATATATTTCATTCTTTAATCAAATGAAAGCAGAGGCGGAGTTTCTGTTGATTAAATACATATTTTCTGTGGAGCAATTGATTTGAGGTAGCCTGCTATTTTTATTTGAAGAAGAAAAAAACAAACATATGACTGGACAAACAGCATATGAAGGATTCAGTTAGTGTTTTTGTTTTGTAACCTAAACCTATTATTCAAGTGAAAAATATCAAGAGCATGACTATTTATTTGAATACCTGTCAACCCTCCTGTTTTTCCTGGTATTGTCTTGTATTTTACAATTATATCCCGCAATAATCCCGTAAAAGTATTTTCCCATATTTCTACTGTATTTTCAATCAAAGGGTGGCAATGAAGATTAAAGAGTCAATCCTTCCTATAAGTAACCCATACCGCTGAACCACCAGGGATTGCTGCTTGCTCTCAAATGTGAAATTATTCTGTGCTTCAAGTTCATCTTTTATTTATATATATATATATATATATATATATATATATATATATATATATATATATATATATATATATATATATATATATATTTATTTATTTATATATATTTATTTATATATATAAAATGACGAAATTTTGCGATCTTCAAAACAGTTCATGTAAGCAGAGCTTGACTGTCAGACGCATTCCATATTGATAAATAGATGCTAAACTGTTTATTTGCAGCTTTTACTAATTTAAACTTTTTATTACATCCTTTGTAAATATTAATAATAATAGCAACAATAACAATAATAATGAAACAAATTACTGATCGTGTCAACTATTTATTCATATTTAGTAATCTGGGGAAACTTTTTTTTTTTTCGGTGACGAGGGTGCAGAGAGGAGAGCTTGGGTAAGCTTAGGGTCAGGTTAGGGTGGGGGTTATCCCATATTTTCAAATCCAATTGTTGACAGGTATGTTTTTTTTATTCTTTTTATTTAGTTTATTCTGTTTTTTCTATGCTGTTGGAAATGATGCAGGTGCTTAAAGATGTGCAGTTGTTCACGTGTTAAAATTAATCAGGAATTTTTTTTTTTTTTTGTGTCAGACACAAAATAGACATGTCAATTATTTTTATAATTAAACAATTTTATATTAATCTGACCAGTTAACCATTAATATTTGGTAAACGAGTAGCAATTGTCGATTGGCAAAATTCATCGAAATGAACATCCTTAGAACAAATCCAAAAAAACAAACCTAACTTTGAAGCTCCAGAGCCATAAACAAGTTTTATCTAACAAATCCAGTAACATATTTATGTCACGGTTCATTCCTTACTTTCAAAAATTATAATTAGATATGTGGCATAATCATTTACAAAAGTAGACTAGCACAACTACTATTCCTGCTAAATTTTAGCTAGGTATTTTGGCTTTTGGTACACAAGAAACAGACAGAAATATTAACCACATCATAGAAATTGTTCAATTTTTTAGGAGAGAGTTCAACTGAAAATGAAAATGCTTTACTCATCCTTAACTTGTTCAGCTTCTTTCTTCTGTTGAACACAAATAAAGGTATATTGAAGAATTTTGGAACAAACAGCCACTGACATCCATAGGAATGTTTGTTTGAACTAAGGATGTCAACGGCTGTTGCTTTCCTGTATATTCTTAAGAATATCTTCTTTAATGTTCAACAGAAGAAAAATTCAAAAAAGTTTTGAACCACTTGGAAAATGTTGACAAACATATATTTAAAGACTTTATAATTGTTTAACAAATATATATATATATTTTTTTTTAAAACTTGTAACAAGTACTTAATGGAAGAGCAGCACAGTCCGTAAACATCCCTTCCTGCCTCTGAATGGTAATAGATTTCAACACAAGAAACTTAAAAACACCCTGAAGGGACATCAATGATGACTAGTTAGTGACATTTATAAAGGGTTTGTTTACCTGTTTCAAGTCTCACAAAAGCACATTCATTATCTTGACAGACCTCCGGAAAACACATCTTCTTTATTTTTCCCTCCCTTTTAGACAACAGATAGACATCACTCATGCAATCTTTTCACATTTTTAATAAGCTATTCAAAGAAACTTATTTTAACATAACTTTTTATTATTTTTATGAATGTGCTTGAGCTTTTAGTTGGGAAATGTGCTGCCTTATGTATTATCTTTAATAGGATAACATTGCTATTAGGCATGGGACGATAACCGTTTTTAAGGTTTGAAAAAGTCAAGGTTTTAAAACCATCAAAATTTTTAAAATAAAATATATTGTGTTTAATAGGGAAAAAAGTAGTTTTTTACCCAGACATTGAAAATTTTAATTTAACTAGCTTCAATTATTACATTATTATAAAGCAGAGTACATTTGTTAGCTTTAATGTACTGTCAACTATTTATTTACTAATGTTAAAGATTACTAACCACTATAAATATATTGCTGTTAGTTTGTTAGCTAATACATGACCTAATGTTCACAAACAAGCATTGTTGTAAAGTGCTACCTATAGCAAAAATTATGAACTCTTTAACGTGTTCAAGCGTTTTAAAATCCTTGAATTTTAAAATCCCAAATGGCTTTTAATCTAGTAACTGTCCTACTAATTACGTAGAAACAATACATTTCAATGTCAATAATATTCAAAAACAATATATTATAGTAATATGGCATGAAAATATGAGACAAAAGTAAATGGTACACATATTATAAAATGTCATTGAATAAGAAATAAGTCTAAATACACTAAAAGCACCTGTTGATTTAGTATTTAGCCTCAATATGTTTTAGGGTCTGAAAATCTCTAAAGAGACAGAACATTGTGATTCAATTGTGTCACTTTAATAGTATTATATGAGGGTTGAGCATTGAATTGTGCTTTATAGGATATGTAGGTGGGACAAAATGTGCCTCAACTGTGCATTAGCATTACTTTTATCCAGCTAGAAACGCACAATTATTTTAATAATTAAACTATATCAAATAGTACATATTAATACAACAATTACAGCACAATTTTAGATAAATAGATCTGCTTATTTTTAAGTTTTTAATATTCAAAATCCAAATAGCTAACAAAATATTTTAGCTAACGTTATATGCTACTAATTACAGAAATAGCACAACTCCACGTTTCAACTAACATGACATGTAAATATGGAAATACATTTGCATTATACATACAGAAGTTATTGTTGCGTAATATATGAACAAATAAAAACACAAAACACACTATGAAGCTTGAAACTAACCGTTTCTGGTATTTTCTCATAGTTATCTGACTTTAGAAAGCATGTTGGTTTTGTAACGTGTTTACTTCTGACACGTTTCGGCTTCAAAATTCTGGCTAAGTTACACGTTTCGCTTCAGCAAACTTGCTCTCAAATTAAAGAGCTGTAAAACATTGCGATTAAAATTATAGAACCGACATTATTCGTTATAAAATAGCAAAAACAATCCATCCAAATTCCCATAACGTTAAACGTAAGTTATATTTAAAACAAACAAACACACTGAATACACAAACAGTGTTGCGCGCAGCTAATGTGTTTGCTCATGCACGCAACATTTGAGCCTCTTATGAGGGTGAATGGCAGACATTTATCTTCCCAAAAGCCTAAAAATACCATCCACGAAACTCTATGAGGGTTTCTAACGCGCGAGCATACCCGCAAACAGTCCACGCGGTCCTAAATTAACAATATAACATTTGCATAAAACAGTCTTGTGCTCACCACAAACTTTTGATCCCCGCAAAAGTTGCATTCAACGCGCATTCCTCCATTTTACATCTCGCAACGGTGCAAACGAAAAATTCGTTTCTAGGCCATACCGCGGTAAATTCTCCCGAACTGTTGGCAGAGGACAACTTATTTTTTGTTCAATAATGTGTGTATTTTTCGGGCCTGCTGTTTCTTTCCCTCTAAACACAGCAGCAGTTCTCGAGCCGACGGGCTCGTGCATTGTGGGAACATGACGTCAGAGCACTTTGGCCAACTTTCAGGGTGGGATTTCACTCTTATTTTTCAGCATTTAAACTAATAACACTCACCGGTTCTAAATTATGCAAATACATTAAAATATCACGTAGAATTAACATAAAAATATAATGATTTCATTCGTTAAGCCCAGCCTACCTAAGAGAGAAAATTAGTTTTTTGTTAAATCGCGTATATAAATAGCGATTTTATTTACAATAATAGTGTATTTTAGGAGGTATATTTTTTATGTTATCATTCGGCTGTTTACGAGGCTCAGTTTGTTGCATTAAAATCCTTTAAACGCGGGTGCAATAAAGTGTCAAAACAGCAGAACCTTTTCTGCGCCTTTAAGTATATTTGCATGACTAAAGGTTATGTTTGGCACAATTTCGTTTTTAATTTTAATATACATCACGAGTCATGCGTTTGTAGTGTTGTTTTCAATAAACGAGTGAGTTTGCAGTAATATTTGCACATGCGACATTCACATCCCGGAAAGTCTCGTCAGAAACTGCATGTGAGAAAGCGACGAGCAGACAAAACGATTGACCAACTATCTGCGTCCTAAAATTGTTTGTTAATCACGGTTAATTTTCCATTATTACTATGACAGAACCAAATAAAAAATATCCAAGTATGTTTTAGAAAATTAGCCTACTTTAGGCTTAAATAGACTTAGGCTATTATAAACTGATATATTCATATTCATAATTTGGATTAAAGAAATTGTTACTGTTAAATTATGTGAAAAGCTTTTGCAAAAAAGCACAATACAGCCTGAGAGAACGACTGATTTTATTAACAACCCAAAAAAGATATCTCATTTAGCATAAAAACTGCTATTAAAAGCTTGAATTAGATGTTCAATCAAAATCAATAGCTGCAATTTGTTTTTAAATTTTAATATATGAATTCAACATGTTTACCATTAAAACGACATTAGCCTATACTTTTGATTAAATGGATTTAAAATATTCAATTATTATTGTCCCTGTGTTAAACTTCTCTTGCTCAACGGTTTTAGAAACAGAATCAATGACAATTCTCAAAATAGGACATGCAATTTTTATTTTTTTAAAGATGTGAAACTCAAGCTTTCTAATAATAAAAAAAGACCTCCAACATTGAAATGTCTTAAATATCCAAAAAGGTTTAAAAATAAATAACAAAAACTGTTTAATGAAAGTTCAATTCAGCACCTTTTTTTCAGGTAACCTCAAAAGCTTTTTATAAACACATTTATTATATTATTACTCTGCATTAATGATACACCATACAGGTGCTTGTTTCAAAAACAAAGGCTCAATTTTACATATTGTGAAATGTGTCTAAATGTTCAGTGCAACCTTCTTCTATGCAATTTTCCCCCTTGTTTTAAAAGTGCATACTGTCAAATCTATACCTGATAAAGCTATTAGAGAAAGTCGAGTGTAATTGCAATACCTGTTTTTATTGTAATGGAGAGCTAAAAATGAGGGTATAAGTATGTATGCATTTTTCAGTCAGTATAACAGAAATAATATATCATTGTTGCCATATCATACCAGCACACTTGGTCAAGGCCTAAAATTAGTTTGAATTGTTTCCATCTCCACAATGGCAAAGCAAATTTAAGTTTTAGATCATGATGGGGGTTAGACTAACAACAATGAACAATGCTAAAACATCAAATTAAATCTAACCCGCTATGGCATGGTGTTCCCCCTATCACAAAAAGTCTTAATAATAAGTTGGTCACCAATGAAATTTGAGGTGGGTGTGGATTTGACCTGTCTTCTGAGGGCATAGGAGCAATTTTTGGGACCATAGCCTGCTTGAGCACACTACTGACAGAAAGTAAGATAGATTTCCCTTTTTAACATATAATATCTTTATAATTAAAATGTGTGTGATATGCATGGATATATGAATTATCCATATACTAAAATGTTTTTCATTTGTTGCCTCGGCAACATTGTGCTGTTAGACCATCAAGAGAATGCCAAGATTGTGCAAAGCAGTAATCAAAGCAAAACGTGGCTATACTTTCAAAAACCTAGAATATGATATTTTTCCAGTTGTTTCACACTTTTTTTGTTATGTATATAATTCCACATGTTAATTCATAGTTTGATGCCTTCAGTGTGAATCTACAATTTTCAGTCATGAAAATAAAGAAACTTTTTGAATGAGAAGGTGTGTCCAAACTTTTGGTCTGTACTGTATATATACACAGTTGAAGTCAGAATTCAACCCCAGAGAACATGAGTTTATTTTTCTTTTTTTAATATTTTCCAAATGATGTTTAACAGAGCAGGGAAATCTTCACAGTATGTCTGATAATATATTTTTCTCTGGATAAAATCTTATTTGTTTTTATTTTGGCTAGAATAAAAGCAGTTTTTAATTTTTTTAAGCCATTTTAAGGTCAAAATTATTAGCCCCTTTAAGCTATTTTTTTCGATAATCTACAGAACAAACCCTCATTATGTAATAACTCGCCTAATTACCCTAACCTGCCTAGTTAACCTTATTAACCTAGTTAAGCCTTTAAATGTCACTTTAAGCTGTACAGAAGTGTCTTGAAAAATATCAAGTAAAATATTATTTACTGTCATCATGGCAAAGATAAAATAAATCAGTTATTAGAAATGAGTTATTAAAACTAATATGCTTAGAAATGTGCTGAAACAATCTTCCCTCCATTAAACAGAAATTGGTGAAAAAAATAAACAGGGGCGCTAATAATTCAGGGGGGCTAATAATTCTGACTTCAACTGTATTTATAAATATGTATATTTTTTTCTTTACGGTTTACTACTTATACAGGAAATGGATGTTGAAACATTTTTTGGAGGTAAAGAACAAGATTAAGCAGTGAGGCTTGAACATTCACTGTAGCTATGTTTCCATTCAAAGATGCAAATTAAACTTGCAAAAAGCCACAGTTCTGCACAGTTTATCTTTAAACCTGATTAAACAAACCTGATTAACTGAGTTATTCAAGCTTGTTTGAAACCTACTGGTAAGAGTGTTGAAGCGGGATAGGAACTAAACTCTGCAGGTCTGCAGCCCTCCAGGAGCTAAGTTTGATGTGCATCTGAATTAAGCCCACTTGATGGTCATGGATACTCAGAAAGGGAGATACAGAGTACCAGGATGCAAGGGTGGGTGCACAAACTCTGTCCTGGAGGGCCAGTGTCCTGCAGAGTTTAGTTGCCAATCTGCCAATACGTTTCTAGTATAGCTAGTTAGAGCTGAAGTAGCTGTTTCAGGTGTGTCTGACTGGGCTTAGAGCTATACTCTGCAGGACACTGGCCCACCAGGAGCGAGTTTTGGCACCCCTGACCTAAAGCCAAGTGAAAAAAACGTGGCACCCTCCTTTGCTTCACAACCACCAACAACTGCTTTCTGAGATTCCCCAGTGAATAATACCATTGGTAAATACATTTACTCAGCACAATACACCATTTGTGTCTAGTTTTTGATGAAACATTACTTGTAGATTTGTTTATGTTAAATTAAAACTTTTTCTAATGCATTTATGGTTTGTTTTCACTTATAATCATATATTAAAAACCTTGGTGTTTCAGTGCTCTTATAGCATGTTGTTGCCCCGAGGCAACAAACACAATCTGGTGGCAGACGAGGGGGTGGGTTATGTAAAAAAAAAAAAAAATCACACATTATGATTGATTTATTACAAGAGACCCACAAGCACCCAAAAATTAGGGTGAAATATATTTTTTCCTCCTGAAACATAAATTCATATATTTAATGAAGTATTTAAGGGCAGAGCATAACCAGAAGATGTGTATGAATTAATGAAGATGTTTAACTTTGTTAAATTTTTTCCTACTTCAAAATTAAAAGGAAAAATGAACTTTAAAATGGACTCAAAGATTTATCCAAAAGTTTTTTATTCAGCTGCCACATTATGAAAAAGTACAACATATTTTACAAAATAGAAAACAAGCCAGTAAATCCACAGACTGCGTGATCCATATTCATTTTCAGAATGAGAGCAATTTCCAACACAACATTAACAAGCAAGCATGAAACACTTGAACGAGCTCTTACAGGTGTTGAAATCATGATTTGTTTGTGTACTTTCTTCCTGACAGACCAGATATAGACTAGGAACTGGCATGGTGAATTGTTCATTGTTCAGTTTTCAAATGGCAGACTTTTTTCTAGCACAGAGAACATGCCTTATTTCAGATGTGCAACATGAAATATATGTATCAGGTGGCAATTTGGATGAAACAGTGTTGGAAGTGAACACCGAAAGTCTATACAAGAAGTGCTGGAGAGCTGGCATCTGTTTGGCAGGAATATATCCAACAGCTCCAATCATAAACCCATCACTGAGGGAAATACGGCTGTGCCTGCAGAGGGAAAACGCACCACAACTTCATTAAACGACATCTGGCAAAATCGTGGACACTTTTTTTGTTTAAATATTACTGAATAAACGATTATAATAAATAAATAAACTCATACATTTTTGTTTGTTGTTCAAACTACTTAATATAAGCTGAAACAACACGATTGCTGAGATTTCGTTGGGACAACTTAAAGTTTTTATGTTCAATCCACTTAAATTAGTTAAATCTGTGCAGTTAACTGAATCGATTGGTGTTGGGACAATATGAATGAATTGTGTAGAGCCCTGCATTTTTTTTACAGTGAACGACTCTCACAAATACAAAATGAAAACTGAATTGTTTCTTTATGGACAATGATTTTAGAATGCACACCTTGCAACCCAAAGATCGCCGCAAGTGAGTAAATAAAACCGTCTGATGGCTCACTTTTGAGAAAGGTGCTTATTTTGTAGACAAGCTAAAACATTGTCTTGTTTTAATAAATAATATGTCAAAATTAAGCGAGTATTTCCCTAAAACAAGCAAAATTATCTGCCAATGGGGTGAACAAAATAATCTTATGCCAGAAGGAAAAAGATTTTTTGCTCACCCCACTGGCAGATTATTTAACTTGTTTAATAGAAAAACTCACTTCATTTCGACATTATGTCTTAAAACAAGATTATATGTTCTGCTTGTCTAGAAAATGCTTCTTGATTTAATAATGTTTAGCTATTTGGACTAAAAACAAGACAAAACATTATCTGCAGTGTTACCATCATCTTTTATAATACAAAGCATTTACAAATATTACAACATTTCATTTCATTTTCAAATATTAATCTTTACGTAACATATTTAAAGTAAAACTAAAACTAGCATGTGTTAATTGCACTACACAAACACACTTACCGGTTCACTGATTCAGCTTTGCACATTTTTCTTGCTAGCTTTTAATTGTATAGCGCAAGTCACATTTTTTAAGATAAAAAATATGACCTCCTTATTCATATAATAATGATTATAAATAAACATGAGCAACAACTATCATTATGTAAAGAAATCTCACTGCCATGTCAGTGATTCATACTTTTTGGGCTACCTTGACCATCTGCAGAATCGATGTCTGGAACTTTCCAGTCTAGCTTGCGTCCTTTCTCATAGAGAGCCTTGAGAACCTTCCGGAACTCCTCCTGTCCTCCATTATGGCTCAGCTCTAGGTACTTCCTGTACAACTGCAAAGCAGTCCGCGCATCTTCAATACTGTCATGAGTTTCACCCTGGATGTTCAAATCTAAACAAACAACCAAAAAAGCCACAAAACACTGAGACGCAGAAACTTACACTTCAGGTCAGGAGTTGAGGGAAAGTTTATAAGAGAAACCTACCAAGAAAATACCATGCAAGGAACCGCAGAGAGATCATTCGTTTCCTAGGCATGTGAAAGAGGTAGACAGTGTCGATCACCTGGTCTTTTGGGACCTAAAAAGTGAAGGTTTCAACATTTGTTTTTGCTGTAAACATATTAAATGATACTCTCACCAAACACTTTATTAGGTAACCTCTAGTAGTCAGCTGATCATTAACAAGAATATTGAATTAGCCAATCATACAACAGAAACTCAATGCAAATAAGCATACAGAACTGTGTAAAGGCACTGTATGCAATTTTTACCACTAGAGGGCACATATTCACAACAAACAAAGGCATATTTTGATAAAGTCGTCAATGCTTGTGAAATCATGTAAGTTCTCATCTTTATTACATCTTATAGGATTCCTCTGACGTAGTTGCTGATGAGAGAAGAGATTATATGGGGAGTAAACAGTGCTGTTTTATAAAACTAAATATATATTTAAGGTTATGTTGTAATGCTGCTCTGTGCAGTCTAATAATACACAAAACATATTAAAGCATGTTTATATAAAACTAAACTGGATATCCAGAATGTATGATGTCATAAGCATGGCGAAACAGTACACAGTCTGTGTTACAAGTTAAAATTGCTTCATTTACTGGATTTAAAGGGCCATGAAACCCCCTCCTTTCAGCAGGGTGTTTTCACACCTCTACTTTGAAAAAAGTCAGAAAAGTGGGCGTGTCCAGCTCTGTTTAGGGGGGAGTGTCGGAGGAAGAAAAGAGGCTTGGTATAGGAGTGTCTATTTGGGCGCGCTGAATTTCAGAGTCAAAACACACACCCACAGCGGACAATGTGACTGTGTTTACATGGACATCTGTAGTCGAATTATTTGCCAAATTATTAAATGGTGGACTTTAACTGCAGTTTGGCTCTTTCATTCAGGGAATTCATTAATGTCCCTCCCGACAAACGTGATATTTGATTCGAGGAACTGCTCTAAGCGTGTATTTTTCATGCAATGTTTGATACCGCACGGCGAATGAGAGAAAAAAAACTCAGCATTTCCCGGAAACTTAGATGCACACGGCAGGTAGCGTCAGAAAGCCGCGTGTGTTATTCCGGTCACAAAATCCAACATGAGGTTATAGTTTGGTTGTAACTGTTAGTGCTAACGCAATAGTTTGTTTGATACGAATAAAATACGAACTGAATAAACAAAGAGCACTGGTCGCTCACTTACCAAATCTGTAGAGACAGGACAATCACCAGCAACTAGAGCCGCGTCTTTATTTAGAGGAGACTACAAGCGAATCCGGATCTTAGCGTTTGCAGATGAGAACAGCTCTCAGGTAAACAATAATCCTCCTTAGGCACGTAAGTTATTGTTGTCGAGCGTCGCGTACACTGTTAATCCACACGTGACTCTGAGCTCTCACAGACAGAAAATGAAAACGCAACTTAACTTCAGCAAACTATAAAAGCAACACTTCACGCTTGTTTTGCCAATACAACGTGGCGTCTTTGCCGTCGACACTCTGACAGTAATGAATATTAATGAAGTTGCACAATAGAGCGCGCTGATTGGTTTGAACCAAGCCTTACTCATGCATTAATGCATCACACTGTAAGACGTAATAAGACACACTCTGGCACAGACGCCCAGTCTGCATGCTGGAATACAACGATATTATGTCATGGCCGTGACGCAGCTTCAAAAATTCGTTTCAAACCGGAAGTACGAATTTGCTTGAAATAACGCAAAAACAACCAATTTACACTTTTTAGTGAAATATAGGTGTCCTAATAGTGTTTTTAGCAGTGTGGGACACATATATGTCAACAGCTCAAAAAATGTGTTTTGGTGTTTAGTGACCCTTTAAACATCATTTGAAATACTAGGGATGATGTAAATAGACAAATCAGCGAAATATTTAACACCATTCTAGTGACCTTTGGATATTTTACTGAAATAAATCATACATAATGCACTTTTAAGGTTAATCTGAGCATTAAAATGGGAAATAAAGGGGTTTCATAAATTGTTGGTGCCAGAGAAGAATTAAGGCATTTCTTATGGCAAAAAGGAGGCTCAGCTCAGCATGTATATTAATTCACACAAATTGAACTCACCATCAGGTTTATGACCCGGAAATCCTTCTGTAAGCCGTGCCCGACAAAGCGAACACCAGTGTCAATGAGAAACCGCAATTTAAGATATGTGGATTTCAGAGTAGTCAGGTGTTTCGAGGAAATCTTTGCATCCAAATCTCCAGGTTTGATACCAGAATACTGGGTCAGATAGTCTACCACCTGTACATGCAAAAGGATTAAACCAGTAAGAAGCAGAAAGGTTTTTTTTCCAACACCTCAACATGCTTTCATGTTTTGATGAAGAAAAAACAAGCAAAAGTATAGAACTCACTAGTACAGTAATAGTTGTTCCTTAGTGATTCACCCTGAGTATACAGTGTTTTTAAAATGTGATGCTAACAGATCCTCCTAATACGGTTCTCACTTTATGAGGTCATAAAAAAAAACCTTGTCATTTCAAAACGTAATTTCCCAAAAGGTAATTTCTTGACCTGTTCCTGTGTAGATATGTAGTCATCAATGAACGGCACTCCTTCATTTTGTCCCTGGCCTCTCACACATGTGATACGAGCAACAGACATCTGGCTGGGTTTAATAGTGGACTTAGTTCCATCGCTGCGCAGTTCTGCCTCTTCCTGATTAGTTCAATGGTGAAATCATATGTCAAATGATGTCGAAGCTAACATAACATTTAAGCTGAAAGCACAGTGTTTCCCACATACCTGGTTGAGAGTGACAAATTCTGCATCCAATCCGACAAGGTCTCCAACCTGTGGCATTTCGCTCACCATGAGGGGTATGAAGGTGGCGTGACTCTTCCTCTGTTTTCGTGCTAAAGAAGCCTCCGTCAGCAGAACGCTTGCCTCGATAGGGTTCTTAACTATAAGAGGAAATAAGAAGATGGCAGAATGATTCAAAGGAATCATTTGAGTCAACCATTCAATGATTCTGTTATTAAGACAGTCACATACTGCGCAAATCAAACTTGGTGTGGTAGTTCCTCTTGATGTAATAAAGTACAGCAGGAACCTTCCAGTTCACATCAAACTGAACCGATTCAGCCTAATCAAGATATGAAATGACATGGAAAAAGATGTGAAATGATTTACAGTCACATTTTAAACAATTTCAGAGTAAATAAACTGTGGTATAAAGTATTTCGTAGATGTTTTTCAAAAGGGTTATGAGCTGCCTTTTTTGTATTTGCTATTTTGTTTGGCTCTTTGAGCTCCATTTATATTTTTACATAATAATATATCCTATTTAGACAGGCTAGTAAATTGAAAAATCCAGCATCAACTTGTGCCTTGTTGGTAACTGAATTTGATGTAATAAATTAAAGTTCTTAAGCCCAGCACACACCAACTTGAACTCAAAGAACAAGCAGTGAC